>NC_031768.1:98016421-98149258 GCF_001522545.3 Parus major
AGAATAGAATAGAATAGAATAGAATAGAATAGAATAGAATAGAATAGAATAGAATAGAATAGAATAGAATAGAATAGAATAGAATAGAATAGAATATTTTTGTAATAAAGTGCTTCAAATATCATGATATCATCCCCTTCAACAGCTGTCCTAGAGAAAGCCCCATCAGAGCAGGCTGGACCAGAAACACCTTAAACATTGTGACCAGTGAGCTTCAGTTTGCCATACTTGTAGACAAGTAAATGACATTTGTCTGACTTTATAGAGGTTTTGAGACCATAACCTCATTATGGACAATTGCAAAATAACTTATTTTTAACATTAAGCTGGCATCTAATGACCTTCTGAAAGGATGCTCAACAGCTGTGTGAGGGAGGAAGAACTGCATACATGAGTATAGGATCCAAGTTTATCTCCATGTATAAGAAGAGCAGAAAGAAAATACAATACACAGAAAGTATTAAGTATGGCCAGTTCAATTAAGCTGGAGTTTGAGGACTGTCAGGCAAAATAAACATGATATGTTTATTTTAAATGTATCATAAGATATGTTTAAAATAAAAATTAATGAGGGTGAACAGCAGGAAGAGGCTTCACTCTCCAGTAAATCAGCCTGCAGCACCACTTTCTAAGATGCCTGTGCTAAACAGCATCTCCCACACACAGCAGGGCTGAAAGGAAAAGGAAGGTGCTCCTTGCAGCAATGGGCAGCAGCAGCCCTGTCCCTTTCACCTGGGAGCTGTCTGGGCTGTTCACAGGCCACAATGCATTCAGACCAAGCTGTCTTGTTTTACTGACTTCTTAGGCCAAAACAGAGTCTCCAAGGAGCAAGGATAAGGACTCAGGAAATAAAAGTTGCATTTCTATGTCTGTAATTGATTGCATTTGGCTCTAGCTGCATTGCTGGAATTGGCTAGCTCCATTCCTCTAATGGGAAATACTAACAATAGTGATGGCTTGAACAGCTCAGATATTAATAGCATAACTGATATGGTAGTGTCTCCTAACTAGAAATAAGGTTTAAATATGCTGAGAAGGGAAGTGAGCACCTTTAGAGGAAAGAAATTCGGTCATTTACTCTAAGGGTGTTCTGTGATTGCCATGGTAGATCCTGAGCAAGGGAGCAAGAGGTTACCAAGGCTGCAGACAAGCCTGTGTACACAGACCTTCCTACAGCTATTCCGTCTTCTATAAACTTTAAGAGAAACATAAAAGCTGATAGTTTTAATGCATGCATGAGCTACCAAAGGAAACAACCCTATATTTAAGGCTGTCACCAAACAGACAGAGTAAGAGACAATTTTGTCAGCATGAGTTTTTGAGCATGAGTTTTGAGTATGCTCTTGATGGGAAACAAACTATTTTCCTCCTCTATGAGGCTTGCCATCCTGCAGAAAGGGCAGGCAAGAAGACAGCACAAGCCACTAGTAGGAAAACATTCAGAGGCAGCCACTACTCCCCACCCTAACAAATCAATGTATCTATTTTAATTTCTCTGAGGTTGTTCTGCCCACATGAATCTCCAAAATAAAACTACCACAGTTCTACAACTAAGGCTGAGCAGTACAAAACCATTAGATAAAATGGCAGAGGGGGACAAAAAAAGTATTAACTGTTACCACAGAGGGAAAATCACTGCCTTGGATGGAAGGAAATTCTTCTGCTTTCACCTGCATTGTTTGTACTACCACACAGTGTGTGTTGCTGTGACATTCAAGTGCAGTTATAAAGCCATTCCTCAGATGTAGAAATAGATTTGTCTGTGGTACTATTGGATTTATGGGGGAAATTAGAGAGGTGACCTTTCTCCCTAATGAAATTTCTGTTAAAGGGCTCACTTTGGTAGAAATGTTACTCTGTTATTGGGCAGCAGTAAATCTCATGCTCCAGTGAGTCAGTGCTCTGCAGACCATGTGGCAGCTTCAAAGTTTATGTCTAGGTTCAGAAGAAGTGATGTCCAGAAACTCAGGTGAGAGTTCTGCTTTCCTGAGATCTGCAGTGCCCAGCTTTCTGGTGAGGGAAGTAGAAGGCAACTCCAGGCATGTGGCTTTTGGGGGCTGGAAGCAGCACATCTGAGACTGCTGTTGCCCATAATCAAAGACAAAAACTTTCCAAATGGTATTAAGAGTGCTAATATAAAAACCAGATCTTTAATGAAAGCTTTCAGACGCACAAAGATGGCTCTGCACACATGTACAATTGATTTACTACAAATTTTGTAAGGTTAATTAATTAGTGTATCTAGCAGATACAGCCAACAAGAGACCAGTTGCCCCAGCAACCCACCCTTGGGGTCTGCACCTTGGAGTTCTTCCAGGGATTTCTTTGTCCTTTTTTCTTGTTATGTCTTCTAAGTTCTAGTGCAAAACAGTGTCCTTTTTAGAATTCCTCTTCTTGAAAACAAGACTAAACAGAATTTCAGGAATGTGTTAGAAAGGATTAGCTTGTTGTTCTAAAATGTGAGAGAAATGCCAGGAAAAGTACTAGAAGCTATATAACTATGTATTAACGGTCTACAAAACTACAAGTATATGAAAAATATATGACAAGAAAAATCTTCAGGCATCACTGCTGGGTACTTCCAAACTGAATTTTAAGAAAGGGCATGCATTGTCATCTTGTCAGCAAAGATGTGAGATGGATAAAAGCTTTTTTGTTTGCACAAGAATCAGCTAAATGCTGTTTTTCTCATTTCTTGTCAAGACACGGAAAGGCCAGCAAAAATGAACAGGGTTTGTTTTTAGGAGCAGGTTTTGCATTAGTGTCATTATGAGTCAACGCTTCATTCTATGTTTCTTTGTATTAGGTCCCACACATAATGTAAATTTAAGGGTAACTCCTCCCCAGCTCCTCCCAGCACTCAACTTCCAGCACTCAGCCCAAACATTGTTTTGACCAGGTTTTCAAATCTGCTGGAGGATTTCAAATCTGCTGGCACCCATGGATATGTCCCAGCACTCCCAGGGCTGCTAAGCAATGGACATGGTCTTTGTTGTGTGGTTCTTGGAAAAAGGGGGCAAATCCCCTTCCTCACCTTCAGGTAAAGTCACTTAAATTCAGGTCTGGCTTTAAAGTGCTGGGATACCATGGCAACATTAGTCTTCTGAGAGAATAGAAAAACCTTTTGATTCAAGGAGGGAAAATCAATAATTCAGGTTTGGAAGGTGCAAATGAGAGGTCAAGTGAATCTGTACATATGCCAGGAATGTTCATCATCTCCTGGCATTCTTAAAAACCTTTCTTTTCCCTGAATCTGCCACAACAGCTCTGACAGTGATGTTAAATCAAACCAGTATTTCTTAGATTCCCCTACCTAAGAAGTGTATTTTGAGTTATGGATAATGGTCAGACTCAATTAAAGTTCTCAGTATTAGGATATTTTCTAACCTAAATAACTGTATGATTCTGTGAAGAGGAGCTACAGCTGTGTCCCCACACAAGTAGCAGCTGAAGAGGTTTTTGCTGCTGAAAAGCAAGAGCTGGGGCTGTAGCCAGGTGAATTTGGTAGCTAGAGTGCATGAAGGAACTGCAGTGAACTACCTGAGGAGACAGAAGGTGAGGTAAACAACACCCAGCCTCACGTGTGTAAGCTGAGGTGAACTTTTGGGGGACTTTGCTCTAGAGAATGTCCCTAAAAGGGCTCAGCAGGGGCAGGTGCTGCTGGGACTGTGGCAAAGCAGCTACTAATCCTCGCCGGCTGTTTGTTACCGAGTGTGTTTTGTTGCCGGATGTCGGTGAAGTTGTTGTTAAACAGAGGCATCATGGCACAGCTGCAGGCGGCCGTGTGAGGCGGCAGGCCCGAGGCCAGGCCCGCGGTCGCCCGTCCCACACCGGCCCGGCCCGCTCGCATGTGCTGGCCGCCACCGTGAAGGTCAATGCCGTGAGGTTTAGGCAACAGACCTGCAGCTTTTGAGTACTGGGAATTTAAATTATTTTTCCTTTTTTTATTTTTATTTTTATTATTTTTTTTCAGGCTCCTATGCATTCAGTTTCCTTCTCTACCTTTTTTTCTTGGAGATCTTCTCTTTAGGGCTTCTTACTGCCATTAAAAAACATTTCTGCTCGGGTCCCAAAAAGAGATCCACTAAAATCATTCTGTGTTTTGTAAGAAATTTACTCGGCCCTTGAGGTTTTGCTTAAAAGCCCAAATCTTTTTGTGCCGTGACATGTTTAATTATGTAAATCCTTCCCCCAGAAGCATTACCATAATGTGAGCTGGATTATGAGGTGCCAAATACAATGGTTAGAACAGAGATGTTTTTGGGTTTTTTTTTTTGTGGTGGTGGGGAGAGTTATGCATTAATAATTCAAACTTTTCAATAACATTTCAAGAAAGAATATGAAGAGAAAGTATTATGTGAAAGTGATTGTTGTGGTATATTTCTGTGTTCTCTGGATGTGAGACACATGTAACCCATTGAATGAAAGTAAGTAGAAAAAAGAGAGTGATGCTTTTACAATAAGTGGCTATTTTCCTTAGTTTTTATTACTTCTGTCTTTTTCACTTTCTTTCTTTATACTTGGCGTAGGATGATAATCAAAAGTAAAATTACTGTTTACAGCCTCTGCATTCTGTAAAATGAATCCATGAATGATTAAACAGTTTTTGTGCTGCTTGCTTTTTAAGTGGGAGTTGTGAAATAAAGCAAGCCATAGTACTGCCATGTCACTGAAGCAGGCTGCATGAGCGTACCTCACTAGCAGAATATGTTCTCTATTTAAAATGCCTGTCTCCATGTAATATGATGAGTCCCTTAAGATCTACCTTCTGCAGTTGCTCTGTGAATTGCACTCCTACTGGAGTCAAGTACATCCAGGCAAATTGGATTATTAGCTGGAGATGAATGGGCCCAGGGAGCACTTAACTGCAGGAGCAATGATGCTCTTGCCCTTTAGCTAAGTGTAAATGCTGGCTCTTACAAAAGCAGGAGGGATAAAGGAAGGAGGTTTTAGTTCTGAACATTGTCTTCTTCTTTTCAGAGGCTCTGTACTAGCTCTAATGGGATGAATCATAAACCTTTACATACATCTAGAATGAAGCTTTAGTTTTGAGCACAACGAATTTCAGAAAACGCTACATTCTCTATACTGATTTTGAAATAAAAGGGGCATTTTAGCTTTGTGTTTAGGAGAACCTCCTTAAAATGATAGTTAGTTTAATTGTATTTTAGGTGTAACACGTGTGATCAAGGCTAGCAGAGAACAGTTAGCATGCTTTATACTTCCAAACCTTACAGTGGTATTTTTAGAGTATGAGAAGATGCAGCATGGAAACAGCTGGATTTATTTGTTTGCTTGCTGTGTCATGGTGGTGAGATGCGAACCCGTACAGTGTGGTCAGCAAAGCCTTCAGGGAACTGAACTGCAGTGGTCATGGCTGGCCTAGGTGGGGCTGAGGAACATAACACCCTCTAATGGGCAGAGCAAACAAGAGAGTTTTTTTTCATTGGTTTTGGCTTTTATTTTATTATTCCTGAGCTCCTTGCTTAACTCTGAAAAGGGGAGCAGATGCAGTCTTACAGCAAATAAAATCTAAGTGTAAACAATTTCTACCTGCTGGTAACCTTCCTGTTTTATACATGTGGTAGGTCTTTAGGAAAAAAATATACAAATTAGGAAGAAAAATTAATTGGAAGAATAAATTATTTTAAATCTTTCTTTCATGTAAGCAGACTTGAAATAACCAGTGAAATACAGGAAAAATTAACCCATAAAACACAGGGAAATATGAACAGAATAAAGTAATTTCTTGGGAACAAAAGACTACTGTGGGCTATGGGGTTATAATTGTTGAAGCTGTTAAAGCTTATGCTCACCAGAAGGCCCTGTGGGAAGGCACAGCTGCAGGCTGCATGGTTGGAAGTGGGTTGGGGGGTGAGAGGCAGTCATGGCTCGTGGACAGCAGCGCTGCAGCTGAGCCAGCCAGTGGGTGCCCTTCTTCTGTCAAGTCTGGGTTTGTCTGGTTGAGATTAAAGGTATAAAGGGGGGTGATTTCTACAATAAAGTGATCTATAAGGGGGTCCGTGTCTCTTTGTTCCCCATTGCTACAGACTACAGTGGAGGGTAACCAGCTGTTCCTTTAGAAAAAAGGAGCATCTCCCTCATTTGGGAGAAGAAGGAAATGAATGATTTCTACAAATGGCAACGTAAACCAGTCATATTTAATGTCATCAATACCACCTCTTCTGTCAACAAAGGTCACCAGGGGCCTCAGATTTTAGTTATTCCTTTGGTCAATGTTTGTATAGGCTCAGTTAGTATTTCTAATTTAAATCTATATATAGCAAGTGAAGGTGCATGTCCTGTCATCTTGGCTGGGAGCTAGGGAAGGCGGATCTTTATTCACATTTGTGGGAAGCTGTTCATAGCAGAGACCGGTAATGTGCATTGCTTAAAGAGAACTGGCATTTGCTTGTTTGCTTGGCTGTCTTAAAGTAAGACTGAGTGCACAGCAAAAAGCACATTATATCTCCAGCTCCTTCCCTCTGTGCAGACAGAGCTGCTGCACTGGGAAAAACTGTTCCTGTGTCCAGCAGGAGCTACTCAATAAACAAAGAAATAAGACAGTGGTCTGACTAAGGTGTTTTTATTCCAATGTAGATGAGTGTCTATCCATCAAAAGGCAACCAGGACCTCTAAAAGAACATTTTTTTAAAATTTTATGTTTAAGAACGCTATTTTGCTCCTTGGAGTGAGGAAAACTAACTCCAAAAATAGTTCTTACTATTGATTTACTTATGAGCTGGGTGCTTTTAACTGCACTTTGTCCTTTGGGATCAAGGATGTGGCTATTGCCATGTGCTCAGTGTTTTACAGAATGAATCATCTTTCCTCTCTTAGGATTTATTACAAATGCAAACCACTTCTTAGCCTTGTTATTGTGTCTGGGAGATCTTTATAATCATCATGAGGTGGGCTGCACTGAAAATGCAGGGTATTATGAAGACTCATTGAAAAATATAGTATCTATAACCAATTTGAAATCATGCACATACGGTTATGTGTCATGTCCTCACCTCCCCACGTCCACCCCCAAAGGGAAATTTAGTTAAATATATTCTTTGAAATATAATGAGAAAGAAGTTTGAGAAATGATGAGGCTGAGGCAAGCTCTGAGATCTGATGTCTTGAACAGGATCTCAGCCATGTGATAGGTTCAGTGTGTAATGAATGCGCTGGAGGAGAAATACTGGCAGCCCTGCGTGTCACTTGCAACACTAAGAGCTGAGACAACATGAGAGTGCACAAAATTCTGTACTGTGTGAGGAGGGGCCCAGGCTGTCCTTATAGAAGTGTAGGGGGTTTTTTTGTCTTGTATAATTTTGTTTAAATAAAATAATAAAACATATTGTTTTGTGGCCATGGCAGTAAAAAAGGTGGCTCTGGTGGCTCTGCCAGCATCTCAGATGATCCTAAATTAGCTCTCTGCTCCTTTTGACTCATCAAAACACCATGAGAAATCCAGTTGACCTGTTAAAATAAATCCACTACAAGTCTGGACAAGCAAAAGGTAGCCAACAAGGAAGTGATCATAGGGAGCTCCCTGTGTCTGAAGGTCAAGGGACAGACATTCAGCACTTCTGTGTTACATGCAGGAAGTGCGGTCTTTGCAGGTTCTGACATTACTGTACACAAAGGATTTAGTGTGGGGATCTTATCCCATGCTTTCCAGACAACAAAGGATACTGAAATTTCACTGCAGTCGGCAGGTGATGCTTATGTGAGCAGCTACCCTTACTTGTTCTGTACGTGTACATGTGTGATCAGCTTGTGTGCTGTGATATCCACCTGACCCCTAAACAAATCTCAGGTGGCTTGCCTGTTTTGGAAAATTGCTGATAAGACTGATTTCCCCAATGGTCTTGATTGGTTTCACTTTACTTTTTACAAGGTGATTAGCTCTAACATTGAGACAGTTGAAGCTTCTTGAAGAATATGGGATAGGACCTGCTTATGGGAAAATACAGTATTTAAATTCCAAGTAAAGCTTTTGTTCAAAAAGCTGGCTCAAGGGGTGTTGCTGTGAAATGTTGACTGATGGAGCTGGATAACATGATGGGGCTGAAGAAAGGTTCACAAGCTCTTTGTGTTGAGGCTGTGTGGAGGTACAGCAGATGGAAATGGTGTTTCTGCTGACCTTCCACATGGCAGACACAAAACATAAAAACAAAACCAAATCCCCTCAGCTGTAGTTCAAACTACAGTAAGATTTTTTTTAAAAAATTATTATACTGTAAATGGAGCAGACAGAGCTGTAGCTCCCTCCTGTTTAAAGTTCCTTACAGTTTCTTCACAGGGCAGCAAATGTGTAAGGACATTGCCATATGCAGAACATGCCCATATCCAACCCTGGAAGTCCTGCTTCTCTAACCAACATACAAACAGCAATCTCTGTAATGCAGAATCTAGCAGGCAGGAGAGAAAATGCAGCTTGTGTGGATCACAGTAGCAAGTTTTATATTTAGACTTTCATTTGTTTCCATCAGTCCAGATCCTCTTAACTTCTGTCTGTTATTTCCCAAGGGCACAAGCAGATATTCAGCTGGTGATCAACCCTTAATGAAGATTAACATCCCTGCAGCTGAGATAAAGAAATTGCCTGCCAGTACGCAAAGATGTCAAGGTCAGAGAAGACTGCAGTGACCTAGGTAGAACATCAAGAGCATCTCTGGAAAAAAAATAATAAAATTGCAACAGGACTGTTTGTTCAATAGGACCCAGTGCAATTCTTGGTTAATTACATCCATGGTTAATAGCCCTCACGAGCAGTTCATCTTGGCAGGCTTGTCTGTGCTTCCATGTGGTTTTTATTCTGAACACCAGATTTTCCTTGTAAGTTATGTGGGAATAGTAGAGCTTTATTATTCAAACACTAAAAATACTTTGTGAAACTTTTCCTTGTCAAATTAGGTGGATTAACTTCCTGTTTCCCTTCCTGTCAAGTAGGTTTTTTTGCAGTTCTTGAATTAATCTCTTTAGGTCTTCTGTGTACTCTGCTTATCAAAATCTTTAGTGGGTGAGGGATGACAACAGCAGTGTGTGTCTAGGGATGAAATATCAAGCTGCCCCCATTAATCCTGAGCAAATAATTTCTGTGAAATTCCGAAAGAAAAAATTACATTGAAATAGCTTGTTTAATACTTGAAAGTGAAAATAATCTGTTTAATAGTAGATTATTTTGAGTCACTTGCTTTAAAAAGGAAAAAAAAAATTGCTAAGTATTGCTCCTTAACAGTTTGAAGTTGTATGTGCTTGCCATATTCTCCCTTCCTGGATCGTAACATGGAAGGACTAATAGAGTAGAAATAAAAGTATCACAGGTGGCATCAATGCCCTCCTGAAGTCTTTTAGGTAAAAGTAATAAAGCCAGAAGAAAGTAGGGATTTGGTTTCTTTGGGTTTGTTGGGGTTTTTTTCCCCACAGGCTGTTTTGGTCTATCCTCCTACTTAGAAAGTGATCAGAGTAATAGAAATAAGGGGGAAAATCAAGACTTGAAAGGAAAGGGCATGGGTAGGTTTTGAAAGAAAGAGGAAGGAAGACAAGGAGTTAAACTTCCTGTGCTGGTCTTCTGTCAGGATATCTGAGGTCTTTCTGCCTAATTGCAAGGAAAATGCAACTGTGGAAAGGCAGAACAAGTAGATTATATTAGCATTTTGTAGGGGCATTTGTTTGTGGCAAACACTGAGGCTGGGCTGGCATGGGGTTTTGTGTTTCCTGGGGAGTTAAGCATGAGTAAGATATTTGTGGTTTGTTTGCACTAAACATTAGACTCACATCAGCTGGCATCTGTTGTGGCAACAGATATAACAGCTAAGAAAGTGAGAGAGATGTATTCCTCTTTGCTTTCAATGTGGCACACAGGGTTTGGTGATAGAGAACAGGGTCTCCATTAACCATAAAAGTTTCTGGAGATCTTAGCCTCATGTACCAGTGCTTTTGTACAGCACTGCCTACAAGCTGAAGCCATGACCTTATAAATCTCATCCTTGTTCACATTTAACCAATTAAGGACCAGGTCACCAACTGAAGTGGGATTTGCAGGGACAGGAACAGAGACTTTCACCAGTAAAAGTGCTTTGACTTGGCTTGTCAGACCCTGCTCAGGCCTGACCTATCCAAGCACACATGACTGAGCATTCTGAATGATGGGAGTTTGAGGAAATCACCTGAAAAGCTACAAATGTGGCTTTTGCTTGGCTGAAGAGCTGCCCTGACTTGGCCTCTGTAAGAGGGTGTTACTATTGGTTTCAGTGCTACTTCATCTGGGTCAACCTCATTATTGCAGAAACTCTATTTTTTATAATATTTCTTTTATTTGAAATGCAGCAGGTTTCATACCACTCTAATTGTCCTAATAAGTCATATTTATTCTAGCAGTATTACTCTATGTATACTCCAAGTGTCAATATCACTTGACTTGTTCCTTGCCCTGCTACACATAGCAGTTTCATATAAGCAAGAGAGAAATGGAGAGTAAAATTAGCTAGTGTAACCAATGAGCATTGAATAGTGCAAGACCATTAACTGATGGAATAGCAGGGCTTGCTGTCCTTAAAATGGCACAGACTGATGAATTAATATTGTGTCCAAAAGATGTGCTCACTTAGCATTTTAAATTTAATTTAAATTGATGTGATGCAAGTAACTAAGCTGTTCTCAGTCCATTGTTGAGATGAAATAGCTCTATTTTGCTGCTGTGCAAGATGGTCAGCTGCTTCATTTCAGGTGATGTGTTCTTCCAATGGCAGTTATATATTGTTTCTGGATCCCTGAAGACAGCTCAATTGCCTGTTATTTCCAAGGTGATTTTGTCTGTTGGAAAATGTTTTGTTACATCAGAGACCTCTAGTGCATAGTCAAGCATTGTCAGTAATCAGAAATTGAGTAAGAAATCAAGGAGAAGAAAAATAGATACAAGCACTGTGATTCCAAGTTGCATCTCTAGATGACAAAGATCTGGAGAGCAACCAACATGGTTCTCATTCAGTGGAGGAGGGGAAAAGAGATTCAAAGTTGATACTGAAACATGTGTTACTAGACTGTTATTAATAATTTAGTATTTAGTGCACAATTGTCACCCACTTCCATACTTTGATAAAAGCATCACTTTGTTTTTATTGCAATTTCAGCTTTCAAAAAATTGAAATAGCATCTATTGTGTGCTGGTTCTGTCTTCAGTGGTGGAAGTGGATTTGATGTATTCAAAATGTTAATGACTTCCTGTGTGTATGCAGATCTTTGCAGACGACTAATACCACAGCAGTTATTAGTACATGCTTATTGAAGGTATTTGACTTTCTCTGTGTTCAAAATGAAGCTGAATAAAAAATTCAGCTGGCTTATTAGAAAGGACAGCCAAAACCTTTCCTTCCTGTGTTGGAAGTAATCTCAGCTGTAATTTGGAGAAATTATTTCAGGGACAAAGTATGGAATAAGACAGTGTAATTGTGTAGTGATGAAAATCGATTGATTTAAGAATGTTTATTAATGCTTCCTGAAATTGCCACTTGAACTCTTGTTTAATTTTCACAGACATGTTAAAACCTGTGCTTTACCTGAGTTTTGATTAAAGAGAAACAGATGAAAGCAGTATGCAAGAGAATTCTTATAGGTGATAAAACCAGGTTGTAGCAGAATTAACTTTGCATTGTGCAGGGACTTTTTTTCATGATTTCATGCAGCTTGTTAGACATTTCTGGTAAGCAATGGAAGATCTTGCAATACAAGCAAACTCTGTCACTTCTGATGTTTAGTTTTGAAAAAATGTCATGCTGAGGTTAGTAGCTCTGTGGAGCTCCCTGCTGTGTTAGTGGGCTGATGCTGTCAGGCTGGTTCTGGGCTCCCATCAGTTAAAGGAGCAATAGGCCTCTGAGCTGAGCATGAAGGCAATTTAGGTCAGAAGGGAAACATTTTTATTACACAGAGAGACGATTTTGTAGAGGATAGGTTTGGTGGGATAATTGCCTCTTTTCTGTCTGTACCCAGTGGTGAAAGTGTGATTCATCTTCTCTGTTTTGAATGCTTCTCTGTCACCATCATGTCATTCAGTTTAGAAAACAAGCTTGGAATTCCATGCCTAACTTCTAGGCAGTCTAAGACAGGTGAGATGAACCCTACCTCCCCCAGCACAGCGCTAGTTCTGTGCAGCACAAGACAAGCTTTTTAAGCCCATGTCCTAGAAGGCTGAATTGCTGGTAACTCAGCTTCCTCCAGGAAACATCTATGTAATAATGCAGACAGACATCTCTGCTGTGCCTTGCGGCTGTTGCATGCATCCTCTGCAACCTTTCCCTAAATGAGGGACTCAGAGGATGGGAGGTGTAGCAGAGGAGTTGAGGGAGTGTTCTCAGCCAGGTGTGAGAAGTAGGACACAATCAATGTATGCATGATCATGATCAGATTTATTGCTAGTACAGTATATAAATATTGCCAATGCAGCATATAAATAAAAGCTTTATCATCTATTAAAATGGATTATAGTGTCTGAAGGGTTATAAATATAAGGAGGTTTGGCTAGAAATGTGTAAGTTGACAGTCTTTGCTTTGCAGAATTCTCAATTGTAAAGCAAGAGAGCACCTATGTAGCTAATTCAAGACTGTACATCTGTATTTATCAGGATCTTAGTACTTTTAGTCAGTCATCCAAAAGTGAGTGTTCCCTGTCTTCCCTGTTAAAGGAATCCACCCTGAAGTGCTGGTAGCTTCAGGATGGCTTGTCCTCAGGACAGCTGTCCTCCTGGGCTGGTAGATTGTATCAGAGAGAAGAATGGTCCCCCTGTTATCCAGGAGGAGGCAGTCAGAGAACTGCTGAGCCACTTGGATGTTTATAAATCTCTGGGCCCAGATGGGATCCATCTCAGGGTGATGAGGGAGCTGGTAGCTGAGCTTGCAAATCCACTCTCCATCATTTACCAACAATCCTGGCTCACTGGTGAAGTTCCAGATGACTGGAAGCTGGCCAGTGTGACACCCATTAACAAGAAGGGTGGGAAGGAGGATCCTGGTAATTATAGACCAGTCAGCCTGACCTCAGTACCTGTTAAGGTAATGGAGCAGTTTATACTGAGTGTCATCACACAGCATTTACAGCATGGCCAGGGTATCAGACCCAGCCAGCAGGGGTTTAGGAGGGGTAGGTTGTGTTTGACCAAACTGGTCTCTTTTTATAACCACATGACCCACCTGGTGGATGAAGGAAGGGCTGTGGATGTGTCTATTTGGACTTCAGCAAGGCCCTTGACACTGTCTCCCACAGCACATTTCTGGAAAAGCTGTCAGCCCTCAGCTTGGGCAGGAGCTCTCTGTGCTGGGATAGGAACTGGCTGGATGGCCCAGAGAGTGGTGGTGAATGGTGCTGCATCCAGCTGGTGACAGTCACCAGTGGTGTCCCTCAGGGGGCTGTGCTGGGGCCAGGTCTGTTCAATATTTTTATTGGTCACATGGATGAGGGAATTGAGTCCTTCATTAGGGAATTTGCAGGCAGCATTAAGCTGAGAGGAGCTGTCCATCTGTTGGAAGGTAGGAGGGTTCTGCAGAGATCCCTGGAATGGTTGGATGGACGGGCAGAATCCAACAGGATGAAGCTTAACAAGTCCAAGTGCTGGGTCCCACATTTTAGCTGCAGTAACCCCCTGCAGCACTACAGGCTGGGGATGGTGTGGCTGGACAGTGCCCAGGCAGAAAGGGACCTGGGGGTGCTGGTGACAGCAGCTGGACATGACCCAGCAGTGTGCCCTGGTGGCCAAGAAGGCCAATGGCCCCTGGCCTGGATCAGGAATGGTGTGGCCAGCAGGAGCAGGGAGGTCATTCTTCCCCTGTACTCAGCACTGGTGAGGCCACATCTGGAGTGCTGTGTCCAATTCTGGCCCCTCAGTTTGGGAAGGACATTGGGACTCTTGAGCACATCCAGAGGAGCCAACAAGGCTGGTGAGGGGCTTGGAACACAAACCCTGTGAGGAACAGCTGAGGGAGCTGGGGTTGTTTAGCCTGGAGAAAAGGAGACTCAGAGGCGACCTTATCACTCTCTACAACTTCCTGAAAGGTGGCTGTAGGCAGGTGGGAGTTGAGTTGAATGAGAGGACACAGTCTTAAGCTGCACCAAGGGAAATATAGGTTGGATATTAGGAAGCAGTTTTTTATGGAAAGAGTGATAAAGTACTGGAATGGTCTGCCTGGGCAGGTGGTGGAGTCACCATTGCTGGATATGTTTAAAAAAAGACTGGATGTGGCACTTGGTGCCATGGTTTAGTTGAGGTGTTAGGGCTGGATTGGAGTCAATGATCTTGAAGGTCTGTTCCAATCTAGTGAATCTGTGTGATTCTGTGTCCGTGTGTGACATCGGTTTTCCCAGATTGCCTGGTCTCCAGTGGCATTTTATCTACCCTTTTGCAAGCCAGCATGCACCAATGTTAATCCAAACATCACAGCTCCCCCATCTCTGGCATGCATTCACTACATGAGCATCCAGACTGTTCCTCCTGCAAATACCTGTCTGGTGTTTTCATCTTAGGACAAACCACATTGCCCATCAGAGTGGAAAGAGACAGGGGTGTTTGTGTGTTGGGGAGGAAGCACCAAAGATCCAAATATCTTTTCTTTACTATCTTCTTCTTTTTTTCTTTTTTTCTTTTTTTTTTTTNTTTTTTTTTTTTTTTTTTTTTTTTTTTTTGTCACCATCATGGGAGGTCACAGATTAGTCTGTCAAGCTGCCCTGGTTGTGTGAGGGTCTTGATGAGATGGGAAAGGGAAAGTCAGGCTGCCAAACAGATTGCATCAGGAAGTTACTCCCCTAAGTGAGAATGGTGTGAGTAAAACCAAATGTCATCATCAGTGTCATTCTCAGACTGATCTGAGGAGTCTGTGATTTGTGGAACTGGGTTTTGCAGTAGGAAAGCATGAGAAAGCGGAACTGCTCTGGAAGCTATGACAAGAGCAAGTAAATAGGATGCTGAAACTGGGTTGATTTGGGTCAGAAAGAGATTAGAGTCACGTTTTATTATACACTACTTACCGAAGATGAAAATCAAACTGCTTAATACCTGTACATTCATACCCACTTAAAGCAAACAGCCCTTTCAGGTGGACCTATGTGAAAGCAAATTTCTCCACAGAGCTCAGAACTGCAATAATTGGGTCATGGTCAATAATTAGGTCAACTTTTCAAGCTGAACTGGAATCACTGGTCCCCATCAGGGGATTTCAGAGAGTAAGCTTATAGTTTACATTGGTTTTGAATTTTTTTAATCTTCAGACTTCTTTTTTTTTATATAGGGAATATGCAATTAATTAAACAGAAGAAAACTACTGTGCTTGCTTTCGTAAGATGGTTTTATTTCTAATGTGTTTCATATCTCATTTCAGTTTGTCAGTCTCTTTATATTTATAAATTTTATATATATATATATAAATATATTTTTATCTATTTATATTTAGTGCATTCTGTTTCAAAGATATCATGAACAAAACTCAAACCTGTGCTTTTTAAAAGGAGAGGAGGGGAAAGTATGTACCAGGTACTGCAACACTGTTGTGGTTTAGCCATGGCTATCAGCCAAACTCCCACCCAGCTGCTCAGCTCCCACCTCCTTTCATCAGGATCAGGGGAGAAAATGGAAGATCAGGAAGGAGGGAAAATGTTTTCTCATGAAGACAGGGAGATTATTTGCCAAATACTGTCACAGGCAAAATAAACACAATTTGGGGAAAATTTACTTGATTTATTGCAAATTCAAACATAAATGGAAGTATTAATGTGGGTAGTGGGAAATAGAAGGCAAACATTCAAACAACATTGCTCCTCCCTGCTTTCCCAGGCCCACTTTACTTGCTGCTCTTCTACTTACCCACACCCTTTCACCTCCCAAACTCCGAGTAGTGCAGGGGGATGGGGACTTACCTGTCAATGCTCTTTCAATCCATGCACTAGCTTCTGAAATAGCACTTACAGCATAGTAACTCCCTGTGCATGGGGCAGTGGGAGACCTTGGGGACTTACATGATCAGCTTAAGAGACCAGAGTAGTCCCTAAAAGTTAAGCATAATTAAATAAAAACAAAAAAAAAGAGGGACTTCAAAGAAATTAAATATAGTAACATGGACAGACTTTCCTATGCTGCTAAGCTTTAATATGGCCCAGAACTTAACATATCACTTCATATAATTAAAATACCGTGCAGTTCTAGATCAAGAATCAAGGACTGAGGACATAATTACAGTGCTTCAGGGCATAAGCCGAAGATGACTTCTCATAAGAAGTGCTAGGACATTATCTAACCATAGGAATTTTTGCCTTGTAGTTGAAGTAATTTATTGCTGGTTATGGACAGAGCATAGATCACACCTGGAGCTCACTTGCTATGAGTTCTGACTACATCTTTTCTATTCTATACCTCTGCTGTAGTGAGGTTTTTTTGTTGGTTGGTTGTTTTGTTTTTTTAAATTGCTAGTCTAGCTTTTATATCTCCAAATATAAATTAATAGAAGGGTTATTTTTTAAATAATAGTATTTGTATATCTCCAGTGCCATTTCTGCAGCTGACCCAAGGAAGGCATTGAGATTGTTAATCACTTAAAAGGAAAGACAGCTCTATACTTAGCATCCATTGAGGAAAGTACTGGTTTACATCCTCTATAAATATTTAATTAACAAAGACAATAGGATGGAACTGTTATAATGCAAGTGACTTCCTGCATCTGATTACAAAAAGGATTCTCAGTTTGAAGCTTGATCTATTTTAACAATATGAAATAAGTTGCCTGGAACAGTTTGTTTTTCAGTTACAATAAAATAACAAAATTTGAGTGTTCAATAGGTACATTACAAAATTTTAGAAGAGAGTCCAAATTCTCATCTTGATTTGCTGTTGTTTTCTGCAATTTTCAGCACTCAGGGTGCTTACTTTTCTTTTTCTTATTTTAGCGTGTTTTTGCTCTCACTTTTACATTTTACTTGCCACTTTTCTTCTTCATGTAACTAATGTTGCGACATTTTCACAGAATTATAGGATATGCTGAATTGGAAGGGAGGCATAAGGATCAGTGATGTATGGAGTTTAGCACTGCAATTTTGTATTTTAATATTTCAGCTTTATAAAGACCATGAAAAGCCTATTTTATCCAGTCTGAATTTGAAGTCTAAAGTTACATGATAGCAGCCTTCTAACATTTGCAGAGGTGCAGTAGGAGAGATGAGATTACAGTTGGAAACTCATTGAAGTAAATTGATGCCTCTTTTGGTCCTGGACATTGCAATTAGCTGTCCTCAGCTTCACAAGTAGAAGGAGTGCCTGAGAAAAGGTGCAAGGCTCTTTTTCAGCCTGTTCAAGTTGTAAAATTAAGTCTACTGAAATGGATGAAAAAAATGATCCCCCAACAGCTAAACCTGAAGATGAAGTAAGTGTAAGTAGGTGACTTAAACATTCTTGATTTTCTATACTTCTTGACATTATTAGATGTCTTGTGATCTAATTCTGAAGTGTTAAACTTAACATGATGGTTAGATTTGGTATAATTTTCTGGTTTCTAGCTCAGTCTGAAAATGTCAACATGTGTTTATCTCTGGATTGCTAATATTATGTATTTTCAGACAACTGAAACAATGGACATGTCAGTGTGACAACATAAAAGCTTGGTGTCATGCAGCATGTTTTTCCAAAAAGAAGTTAACTTCTAGGCAATAAAGGCATCATTAAAGGAGGCAAAGTGTTTTGCTTTCCCCAGAGAAGATAGAGAAGGGGATTGTTGTGTGACTGTTGATTCATGAGAGAGAGATGTAATTAAATAATTCAGTGTATGGCGATAGTCAGATTGCAATGTTAGCTGGAAACCAGTTCTAGGATACAAGAACCAAGGTGCAGTAGAGAGGAAAGCTGAACTGAGAATTATGGTCCTTATTGAGGGAAGAGAGCAGCTTAACTTTGCTGTCATTTTCCTTTCTATAAAATGTTTATGGTAAATTAATAAAACAAATGGAAATATTGAGAATGTAGCACATAGCATTCAATATTCCTATGAATCCTATCCAACAGAGAACTTTGTCATGGAAAGCTTGATACATGAACTGCTTTTTTTAAAAAAAGTAAGATGAGGATTACAGTAGATGCAATGAAGACTTCAGTTATTTCAAGTGCCCACTAACATATCCAGTGACATCAATGTTGAGTAATTTTTAACAATACTTGACAGTATTATTTATTATTTAATTATAAATCTGCCTGTTGAGATCTAGAGCCACAAAAAGGAGTTACATGGGAAAAATTTAATATAAAATATTATTGTGGGAGTCTTGATGAAAGTGACCAAATTTTCAGATGTCAGAACTCAGCATTCATTGAGCTGCCTCAAGCTGGCCTAATGAACACCTGGGTGTATAAAGGAACAATGTGACAATCTAGAGCTTTAAACAAACATTCTTAAAGAGACTCAATAAGGTTTGTGAAAAATACAGTAGATGGATAAATCAAGTGGAGAGCACACAAAACAAGTACAGTTAAATTACCTAGGTAGAAGATAATGAATCTGTAATGTTCCAATTTTGTGTTTAAAGATTTTGTTTGTAGAGGCTCATACTTAGTCTTTTAACTCTACTTGTAATTATTTATTACAAAGTTTTCTTCTCCTCTTAGAGCATCCTCCACTCTGAGATCAAAAATTGCTATCTGTTTTATTTGACTACAGGACCAGCAGGATATTTGTGGGGATGTTTCTTATGCTTCCTCTGAGGATACACAGAGGTCTCTTTTTGATAGTATTACTAGTGCATAATATCAGAGAAATGTACCAAGAAATGTGCTGGTGAAGACTTCTGCAGGTTTTTAATTTTTTTATTTTTTTAAGAACAGAGCTAACATCAAAACAAGAACAGATTTCTTGGAACATTGATCCTCTGAGGTTTGAATAACTCCAGGTGTAGGGGTTCCCTGACCTCTCTGGGCATGGCTCAGGTGCATGGCCCTTGTGGTGAAACACATTCTTCCCCCTCCCCCAGTGTAGCTGGAATGTCTCCTGCTGCTGTATGTGACTGCTGTGGCTCTCTCTTCACTGTGCACCAGTGAGAAAAGTGCAGCTCTGTCTTCTCCATAGCCCACTTTAGATATTAAATATATAATTAGATTTACTGACACTGTCTTTGCCCTCATCTCTCATGCTGAAAAACCCTAAGGCTCTTATCTTTTTGCTGTACATCGTGTCCTTCAGCTCCTTACCTCTGTGATTCCTTACCTGGAATCACTCTGGATTATCAATATCTCTCTTTTCTTGGTAGGCCCAAAACACAGATGAGGGTCTCATACTGTTGAGCAAAAGGAAAGAAAACAGTTTTTGTAGATTATCTCACCACATCAGTTGTGTAAATGGTTGGCAGTTGTGTTTGTCATTTCCTGTCTGTCAAGCTGCATCAGCACAGAGCTTTTGTAACTACTGTATTAAAATTGGCATCCCACACTGAAAACTCAAGAGTGAAATTCTCAGCTGGTTACTTCCTGACTTAAGTGGTCTTGTTTCTCATCAAGTATAATATAATTAGTAGGGATGAAAAATGACTGTTTTGTCCACACATTTTAGTCTACAAGAGGTCACACATTCTGCAGGGTACCTTCTGGGAGGCTTCAAACAATGCAATGCTGGTAAATAGGTGAGCACCCTTTCTCCTCATTGTCCTGCTGTAGCTCTACAGAGGCTAAAAAGGGCCTGTTGAGCACAGGGAACAACTAGATATGCCCAAAGTGGGGGCTCTGCTGTTTAGTGTGTCTCTTCTAGGATGATTACGAATTCCTCAGCATATTTTTGTGTAGGCACAGAAGGGGATAGGTGATAGGACAGCGCTTGTCCCTCAGAGGGACCTGTCAGCATCTTGAGCAAATCATAGACCAGTTATCACTGGACATTGTCAGAGCTTTTTGATTTGCACTGCTTAGAAATTATGTACCACTTAGAGAGGCCTCTGAGTGGCATAAATTCATCTAGAGGTGAGGGAGACCGGCTTTGAAGATGCCCTTAAAATGAATCAAGCAGTTCCAAAAACAAGGAAAAAATACCTATTTGTTTTGGTCTTCATCTTTAAAATTATGAAGTTCAGCTTAATCCTTACATGTATGAGCTATGTCATTTTTGTCTAAGACTGTTTTGTGCTTCATAAGAAGACTGTGCACTAAAACCCTTGCTGCTGATTGATGACTGGTTTTTTTCAATACCTCCAGTCATGGACAACCCACATCTTCCTAAGGCCATGCCTTGAGAGCTTCCCTTTCCTTGGTATCAAGATGTTTTCAGAGAATTTTGCCTGAATGCTCCATTTTTATGTAGCAATATTATCTAACTTATGCTATCATTTTTGTTATAAATACATCTATTTATCACAATTTTTATGTAAGGAGGAAATGCATGGTAGATTTTTGTTTGTTGGAGTTTTGTTGTAGGGTTTTTGGGTTTTTTTATGTTTTTTCTTGTAATTTAATTCTGGTGTGTGGGATATGGAGTTATAATTGTTGAAGTGGTTAAGGCTTATGCTCACCAGAAGGCCCTGTGGGAAGGCACAGCTGCAGGCTGCATGGTTGGAAGTGGGTTGAGGGGTGAGAGGCAGTCATGGCTCATGGACAGCAGCGCTGCAGCTGAGCCAGCCAGTGGGTGCCCTTCTTCTGTCAAGTCTGGGTTTGTCTGGTTGAGATTAAAGGTATAAAAGGGGGTGATTTCTACAATAAAGTGATCTCCTTCAGATGCATATGGGGGTCTGTGTCTCTTTGTTCCCCATTGCTACATTGGTGTAGCTGGGTGTAACAACTACAGCTGTTTTCATATCCAGTGCACTTGGTCAGTAATACTCTGAGTGGTCCAGGAATTTGCCAGCTAAACTCTGCAGAGATAAGACGATGAATTGACTTAAGAAAGGTGGTTGAACCTCTAGCTGATCTCACAATAAACCATTTGACTGTGACAGGAGATACCCTAAGAGAGAATTTTATGAAGTGCCAGAGACTTTTTCAGGCAGCTCTTGCTGTGCCTGCAGAAACTGATAAACATTTTTTGTCTGCTTAAATGTCTTGATTATCTTCTGCAGAGGAAAATGCCTGAGGGGTGGCAGTGGTGTCTGGTACAAATGGGCTTTCCAAAACAGACAAGCAGTAGATACCTT
Source organism: Parus major (assembly GCF_001522545.3). Taxonomy (NCBI): domain Eukaryota; kingdom Metazoa; phylum Chordata; class Aves; order Passeriformes; family Paridae; genus Parus; species Parus major. The sequence goes on from NC_031768.1 coordinate 98,037,549, forward strand.
ATAGGAAGTGGAAACACTCCTGCAAATATAGAAATAGTCATGTAGTCTTTAGTACCTGGATGAGATGGTCAGGACATATTTTGGATCCAGCTTAGAAGATTTGGGACTGTAGTTCATAATAAACTGTCAAGAGTTTGGATAGCCAGGTGATGATTTTATGCACGTCCCATATCAGCAAGACCTGTGCTGTGCTCTCCTGTTCGCTGGAGGTAACTTCTCAGAGGGAGCTGGATATGCAGAAAGAGTCATAGCCACTTCTCCACAGCCTGAAGCAAGTTTTCTCTGAGGAACTAATTGGTTGAGACTTATTGATCAGTCAGTTCCTGCTAGAAACATTCCACAATTTTTGTTCTCTTTCACCTTATTTTAGGCAGCCAACATTTCAGTCCAAATGGTATCTGCAGAAGACAAGTTGGCAAAGAGGATTCTAGCAAGGAAAAAGCATGACAAATTGAAGAAAAAAGATAAGTTGCTATGGAATTTTCAAAACAAAATAATTCTCTTTACCCTCATTCTATTTATTTTAGGAGTTGTTACCTGGACATTACTGTGGCTCTTCATTGGTGAGTTCCTGAAAGTTCAGGCCAACTCCCTATATCATTATTGCCAATAGTACTTTCAGATAACTTTAGGATCTCAGTTGTCTTCAAGAGTGTAAATGTGGAAATTTTTAAATGGTGTGTGGAAATCTTTTGTCTTTGCTAAGAATTAACAAGTAATTAGAAAAGCTCTTTTTAGGAAGCATGACTTTATTTCAGTGCTATGCAAAACATTTTAATGTGCAAGCTGATTTGCACAGACCTGACAGGTTTTTATGAGCTTGATTCCTCAGAAATTTTTCCTTCCACTGTGTTTCTTGGCCTTGTGAAGTTCAGGTAAGTACTTTATTTTTCAGGATAGATTTAAGGAAGTAAAAAGGGAGTAAAATAAATATGTGTGTAATTGAGCATTAAAAGCTATGTTTTCCTCTTTAGGCCTCTGATGCTGATACTGGCTAAGACACCCTAGGGATGCTCCAGAATCTGGATGTTGAAGGCAGCATAACTGCCTTCAGTTATGCTGGCTTAATTGTATGGTGGTTATCTTGTGTGTAGGTAACAGGAGCTCAATTAACCATAATTTGGTACACATCTAGAACAGTTTGACTATAAAAGTGTAGTGTTCTTTGGGTAATTGTTTCAAACTAGAAAGTAGAATAGGCCAAATAGATTAATTTGGTTTTGAATTTAATATAAAAACCTCCATTGTTATTAAAAAAAGGCTAACTGACTTGTTTGTTTCTTGCAGTTCAGGCAGAAAACAAAGATGCACTGTATTTTGTTGGACTGTTTCGTGTTGCCAACATAGAGTTTCTTCCAGAATATAGGCAGAAAGAGTCAAAGGAATTCCTCTCTATGGCACAGACTGTGCAGCATGTGGTAAGATGGGTGGGCTGCTTGGTTAGCAAAAAAAAACCCAGAGCTGTGAGCAAGTGATGTTCAGATGCCATTGAGGCAGCTGTGGTGTTCTTCTACCCCTTCCCCCTCAGAGGATTATGTGCCAACAGTGGCTGTCCAGAGGTATGAAGGAACTGGCTGCTTTCAGCTTGTTAATCACAAACTGAGTTTTGAATGGGTCTGGTTTTTACATTTGACTTAAAATTTTACATATTTTCACCCATAAATTATGATCTATGACTAAAATTTTACAAAAGTCCTTAAACCAAACTGCCACTTTTGAAACATTAAGCAGATGAAATCTTCTGCATTTACACTGTTATCTTCTGCCTTAAAGCATCTATAATTACCCTAGGGATCACAAACATATTTACATTTACTTTTCCTTCTGATACTAGGTATCAGAATGATCTAAAGACTATTATTCTTCCCAAATACCTTGCATCAGTCAAAGCAGAAATAGAATTCTGGATCAATAGCTGCTCAATAGTGGGAAGAAAGGGGTGGAAATCTTGGTTAAAAGGGAATTTGACTTTAAAGACATTTAGTGTAGGGAGCAAAAATACATTATTTCCAGGAACTGCAGTACTGTCCACATAAGGATTCAAGCACCTGTATGAAAATTTCTAAACAAAACCAAAAAAAAAAAAATGTTAGATACAACCAAGAAAATTTTCAATAATTACTAAGTTTTTTGTTACCTTATATTGTGAGCTAACATTCCTGTTTTTCAGGTCTTTCCAAGTCTTGCATATTAATCATTAAAGCTCTTCCAGATTACCCGTGCAGGGCATCACCTTTCCCTGCTCTCCATGGAGCAGCTCTAATGTCCTGTATTCCCTGTGTCGTGCTCTTGTCTCAGAGCATCCTGCCCTTGTCATACATAGTGAAGAGGCAACAGACAGAAGGTGTTGAGCTGCCAGTGTCACCACCTCCTACTTGAACATTACTTGGAATTTATTTTTTATCTGTAAACTTTGCCTGAACTCATCAAAGGATTTTGCATTTCTGAAACTGGAAACCTTAACTGTTGACTAAAATTTTTAGTAGAGAAGTGGGGGATTTGGGATTGTGTTTCTTGTTCTCCTCAAAACCCTTTTGTTAATGCCTGCTGGCCCAGAGACCCCAAGTGGCAGTGGAAAAACCTCTCAAGATAGATTCTTTCCATTTGATAGTAACAGTAATACATAAAATCCCTTGTACCTTAATCTGGAGAAAGATTGAGCTCTACCCACTTTATTTAGGTGCTTAAAATGATTGTTTAAACTTGTTTCAAACTATGAAAGTTAGAGATTAGTATGGATGTGAGTTTTACAGCCTTTGAAACATTCTGTGTCATAGTCCTTTGCACATTAGTTTTAATCACAAAGCAGCAGTGAGGTCTGAACAGTTTGAGGTACATGCCACCTTGTGGCTTTGAGCAGGATGGGGAGAGGAAGGTTATTATCACACTAGTACTGTCACAGCCCAACAACAGGGAGAATCAGGAGTTTGCTTTGCCCAAAGGCAGTTCTTTGGCAGGGAACAGGCAGAGATTTTTTACTCCACATTTTACACTGTGTGTATTGGAAAGAAATATGTTAATACTAAGCTGCTGATGAAGAAAATAGACACAAATGAATCAAAGTGCAAGAAATTCCATGGAGATGTTGAAAAAGTAATTCCTTAGCTGTGAAGGGAATCAAGCACAGGGTTCTGATCTGGTGAAGATGTGGAGTTTTCATTCTTGAAGATAATCAACTGGAAATGGCCCTGAGCAATGTGGGATAGTCGACCCTGCTTTGAGCAGTGGGATTGGGCTAGATTCTCTCCAGAGGCTCTTTCCTATCTCAGTCTTTCTGTGATTCTGTGGGAAAAGCTCTGGTCCATGCTGTTCACTGCACATTAGTAACAATACAGAAAAAGTATTGTGAGTGCCTGCGCATTTCTTTGAAGCCTTAAGTTTTAGCATCAGGATAGGGAAGCCCTCTGTGCTTGAGATTTTCTGGGTGAAGGATGTGCACCTTTTTCAAAATTCATTTATATGGAAAGAGCATTATTGTATATATCAGCCAGCCATGGGCAGAAGATTTGGTGTTTCCTGGGAATACCAGATTTCTTATGGGTGCATTGAAGAGCTGGTCTGTTCATCTCCTGTTCTGCCTAGCTTGGCTGATGTATGTCTGTAAGTCTGTGCATGTTGCGTAGTCTGGGTGGAAAACAGGTTGTTCCTAGGAAAGCCTAGGCATATAGCATCTCTAGGTGTGATTCTGATTTTCAGAATGCTAAATCTTTATACTTTGTCTTTCAGATGAACTTGGTCTACACAACTTCTTCTTTCTCCAAATTTTATAAGCAGTCCACCGTCTCAGAAGTCAGGTAAAACTGCAGTTGATGTAATTGCTTTTCTGCTGGGCAGTATATAATGTAATAAGCCCACAAAACAAAGTAATTTTTAATGGTTATGATTCAATGTCTTTGCCATGTACTTGAATTGATAGCAAAATAGGTTTATAACCTATATGAATTCACTTAACAAAAGTAAGGGCAAACTAAAGTCATATAAACAGTTCCTTGTCTGCCAGAAATACAATGCAAGATGAGCAGAAATAATGTCAATAAAGAGGTTTGGTGATCCTTTGGTTCATGCAGAAGTTTAAGCACTTAAACATGTTGCTGGAGCACAACTCTCTATTATTGACTAAATTGCATATATTTTGTAAGTAATGTTATTGGAAAAACAAGTAGGAAATCTCTATGCAATGAAGTGTTCTTACTCTAATATTAATGTTTGCAACTAATGCTAGAAGTTTAGTTATTTCAGTCCTCTCAAATCAAATACAGTTTTGTTTCAGAAACTGGAGGGGTTTAGGCTGTGTTTGATTTAAAGGTTTTCTCCTCACTAAGGAGATAGAGTGATCACACATAGCCTGGTTACCTAAATAGTCTAGGAATCATTTCCTACATGCTGCAGCACACAGTGCAGGGTGAGATACATACCAATGCAGAGCTCTTCATTTCTGGAGATGATAATTCTGCTGTTTCTGTTCTACTGTTTCTGTTTTGATCTTCAGGAAATAGTCCAGCTCTGATTCATATATAGACAGTGTGATTTCTATAGATCTCAAAAGCCCTCAGGAAATCAGCCTACTGAATATTCCCGACTGCATGTGAAGATTTTGTTTTGGTGTTTGTCATGTTTGTTTGTTTGTGGGGAAAATATACATTCAGTGGGTTAAAGTAGTTATCAAATATGGAAATGAGCAATGCACCTCTGAATTTATACTTCAGAAGCTTGGGCTAAGAGTCTAGTCTTCAGAGAACTTTCAACAGGATGATAATCTCTTTATTTCAGTAACAACAACAATGGAGGCCTTCTTATTCATTTCTGGATCGTATTTGTGGTACCACAGGCGAAGGGGCAAGTGCTGTGTGAGGATTGTGTGGCTGCCATTTTGAAGGATTCCATTCAGACAAGTATAATTAACAGGACTTCGGTGGGAAGTCTTCAGGGCCTTGCAGTCGACATGGATTCCATTGTCCTAAGTGGTTAGTATTAGATCATACCCATATCCTTGAGGAAACACTTCATTAAGGAAACAATTTTACCTTGGAGTAGCAAATCCCATAAATAAACTAAAATCTTGATCCTACATCTCTGGCTTCTAATACTGAAATTTTAATAGAAAAAATAAAAAAAAAAAAAAAGAGAAGGAAAAAAACCATGAGATTTGAAGACAAATCAAAGTACAAATTGTCCTTGTAAAAACAATTGCAAAACTTCCTGTATTGGGACAGCTTGTATTCATAATCAGGAGGTAAAATGGATACCTTTGTAAGCAGATTTGGGTTAGTCTGTAATTTTAAAAGCATAAAAAGACTAAGGGTTAAGGTGGATCACTTCATTGGAAATTAGATTCTTATCACTCCTTTATTAAAGATTCAAAACCAGATTATAAAGCTGCCCATTTGTTAAATAATTCCTGTGCCATTCCTGTCTGGGGAACAAACTCACAACATGTGATTCAAGCATGTTTAATGTATTTGGCTACAAAATGTTTAGTGAGTTTCCATTCTAAGGACATCAGACAGAAGAATTCTGTTGAACTGAAAGCTGAGAGAGACTTTGTGTCCAAGGATGAGAAAATGACCTCCTGGGTACCTCTGTCTCAGTCCTTCAATTGACTTTGACTGTTTAATTTCCATGCAGTCTCTTCTTGCCTCACCTCAAAAGCTGCTTGCAGAATTTTCAGAAATGAAGGGAGCTATGGCAACCCCCCTTCTCACTGAGAGAAGTGTTTTGTCCTGTGTCCAGTGTTAGGACTGAGGTGTGATTGAATTGAACCCTGAATTCTGGATTTCAGGCAAACAAGAAGACTTACACAACTCTTTTTCTATGCAGCAGGTCTTCGGTCAGATTATTGGTCAACAACAGGAACAGGTAATTCATCCTTTTGGCATCCTCCTGCAAAGAAGAGGTGCAGAACAAAGCTTTTAGTTCATGACTTGGACTTAAAGACACTGCTCAGTGTTAAATTAAGAGGGCTAAATTCAGCCTTGGCATTTAAGTCCTGACTTACTAAAAGAAAGACCAAGAATCTTGCATGTAACAAATATAGAAACTATCTACCTTTAATCTGCCTGTAGATTAATTTAGATGTACCTGGTGAAATAGTAGGAAACAAACTAAATCAGGTGTTTGCTATTCATTCTGTTGACCAGCAGATTAATCTTTTCTAAACTGGACAGTAATGAATTTAATATGCTGAAGAGAAATGCTTTTGTCCATCCTTTATCTACCTTACTCCCTTTTCTCCAAGGTTACTGGCAAGTTATTTTTTTGAATAAATTCCCCAACAGTAATTACTTTAGGCAGATAAGTTTTGCCAGGAGAGAGATACTCCTGTGGGAGATACTTTTGTGGGAGATACTGTTTATACACCTGCTTGGTTTCATGTTGTAAACATCCCAGAAGTGTTCTTTTCCAGTGTGGAAAGCACTGAACAAGCAGGTCAAAAGTACAGTACATCTGCCTTCAGTAGTACATGGAGTAGGTACCTGGAAAAAATAGGGTGAGCAAGACTCTGTTAGGCCAGCAGTTATCAGTCAGCTGGGATGTGTTGGCCTCTTTTTCTCCTTGACACAGACTGACTCTTCATCTTGAGAAATTGCACTGTTCTGATTTTTAAAGGGCATTAGTGCTTTCTATGTTTGTATTTTTCTTTCCTGAGACATTTTTATACTTTTATGTGATTTTCACTTGTGTTACCTTGCAAAGGTTTTACCTTGCACATGTTTTCCAAAATCCAATAACTATTTTGCCATGCAGCCAAGTCAAGCTCTTCTAGTTCTGAGGTCCACGGGTGGACTTCACGTCACAGAGCATGGGGCAGGGCTTGCAATGTTTAGATTGCTAACAGCTCATTATTTCTCAAAACTCAAGTCAGGTTTGCTACAGCATTCACTTGTTAAAAGCCTCCTGACTTAAACTGCAAAGCATAGCAATATTGGCTTCTATTGTATCTCATTACATGCATTTTATTTCTATAAAGAGTTTTATGTATTGGTGTTTATTTGCATAGCAATTTAATTTCATTTCCCAGTTCAGTGTTCCAGGGTGGAGAAATCAGCACAGTTGGAACTTGGTTCCAATCTATTCCAGAATGCAGCCCCTAAAACAGAAGAAATTAAGAAGAGTGCAACACAAGCTTACAAAGCTAAGGCTTTTTAAGACTTATGTGGTATCTTTCACACAAAGGGAGAAGGATGACCTGCCAAATTCTAGACATCTTTCAGAGACTTTGTATAGGCATCCACAGGTGTCAGCTGATATCTGTGAGAGGCATGGAGGGGGTAATGTAATGAAGTTTCTAGGGATAAATGACATGGATGGCCACAGTAGTTGAGAATCTTATACTGGCACAATTTTATTTGTTGGGGTTTTTTGGCTGTGTCTGTTTAGGACTATGGGATATGATGTGGAGGTGAAAGTGAACATGCTACAGCACAAAATAAATGAGCATTGGCATGTTGCAGGCTGTGTTTTGAGAGCAATGGAGTTAACTTTGGGTATGGAGATGCACCCAGTGGTTGGTTCAGGCACAGACTGGAGTGCAGATTTATTGAAGAGTGGTGTTGGAGAAAGGACTTGTGGACATTCAGGAGATGTGAGGTTCTTGTATTACCATCATCCTACCTGGTTGTGCTGGGTTTGCTTGGGTAAAGAATTTGTCTAGCTTTGGTTCCAAGACAGCATGCTTGAACTACTTGTAGTTCTAGAGTCAGCTCTGAATTCTCCTGACTGTGCTTCATAGCAGCAGTGAGCTCATCCCCTTATGAATTACTTAGTAGAAATAATGGTAGTTACATAATTTTAGAGATTATGATCAAATTTGGCTCTGCTAAGGGTGACTAAATAAGCACAAGTAACTATTATAAAAAGAATGTTATTGGGAAGTGATAAGAACAAGGAAGAAGGAAGAACAATAGCTTAAACAAAGCTTTTAATAGTTGTTACTGTAATTCATTTAAATGGAATGTGACCCTTACAGATTGTTCATAAACATTCATAACATTAGTTTCAAGTTGGTAATTTAGAAGTGGAAGTTGGACAAAGCCTGCCACTTCCTGTCTTGATTAACTACTGGTCAAAAGGTCAACATTAAATTTGAGTCAACAATGGGTAGTAAACTTTCACAGGGGTCTAATTGGTGTTCCATAACAGTAACTATTTCAGAGACTTATGTTTGTAATAGGCAGAAATTAATGTAAATATTCACTTTGGAACTTGTTCTCCCTAATTTGCATTTTCCTTCCTTCTCACCTTTCAAAAAGCTATGTTAAGAGTTTTAGATATGACCGAACAAAAATTCCCTAAGCTTTTTGCTGACTGCAAGCTGCAATATTGAATTGAAATAAAGATATATTTTAATAAATATTAAATATATTAATATATTTTCAATATATTTTATTTGGAAATCATAGTTGTTTCAGCTTAATTGGAAAATTGAATGCAAGTATGATAATATTCTTCTTATCCTTGTCTAAATTATGACACACATTTTTACCCTTTTTTAATAAATGTGTAGGGTAGGTTGCATAATTTTTAATTCACACTATTTCCATTTCTAATGGTGATTTCTAATGCTGCAAAAATTTTCAAGACTGGGCAAGTAACAAAATCCTGGTTTGAATTCATTTTGATCCTGCTTTGAGTAGAATGTTGAGCAAGAAAAGTCCTAGAATCCCTCCTAAACTGAAGGACTTGGTGAATCTGAATTTGTTGCTAGCACTTCTAGCTCATGTCATGGTAAAACACTGAGAACCTTGACATTTGATAAATTAAAAAAGCTGGGGGAATACAGACATGCAGCTGCATTTTTGCTTTGATTTTATTTTATGTATTTTAAATATCCTAGTATCCATAGGGGCAAGCAGTTTATTTATGCATTGAAAATAGATGAGTATCTTCCAGTGAAGAATTAAGTAGTTTATCCTCTAGAGACTCCACAGAACTTTAACTGCAAATTGTACATAATGGCACTGCATTAGTGCAAATACCCTGCAAGAACTGAATTACAGCACTGTTGGCCATGCTTTGTACTTTTTATGAATAGGCTGTTCTTTGACCACAGAGTTGTAACTAAGATGAAAACAGTGACACAGCCAGAAAGGGACGCTTCACAAGGTCAAGGGGGCATGGCTTTAACCTGAAAAAGGGTAGGTTTGGGTTTAGAATAGGAGGAAATTCTTTACTGTAAGGGTGGCTGCCCAGAAAAGCTGTAGATGCCCCTTGGAAGTGTCCAAGGCTGGGTTGGATGGGGCTCTGGGCAACCTGGTCTAGTGGAAGGTATCCCCATCATGGCAGAGAGTTTGGAACTAGATGATCTCTTACAACCCAAACCACTCTGATTCAATTTTAACTTTGTTTTCCAAATTAGATATGCTTTCATATTTTACTTTAGTTTAACACAAATTTTAGGATGTCTTGTTTTAATGCCATGTGGATTTAGGAGATTTGGAGTGATTGTACCCAGTGTTGAAAATGTGACATTTTCACAGGAACAAATTGCATGTATGATGTCTATGCTGACAGACTACACGAGCACTTTCCTCTGGATACACGAGCTACCTCAGAGGGAACAATCTGCTATTTTAAGCTTATTGCATCTGTGGGCCACCTTATCCGCCTTTCAATAGTATCCCTTCAGATTGAAGCAGATAACTGCATCACTGACTCACTCACTGTTTATGACTCTCTGATGCCAATCAAAGACAAGATACTCTACCGGTGAGTATAAATTTCTATTAAGAATTAATTGACAACTTTTTTTGAAGACCTGTCATCTTCATTTTTTGGTTAGTTTGGTTTTGCTAAAATTGTTGTGATCTTCATGTATTACTCACATAACCTCTGACAAATTAAAATTTCCTGGATAAGTTATCTTGCTTATAAAAGGGAAAATATTCTTCAGTTTTTTCTCTTTTTTTCTCAACTGGAGTGCCTCTTCACCTAGCTACGGAACTATGAAAAATTCACTCATTACTGGGCAAAATTTTCTGTTTCTTATCAGGAAATAGATGCTGACTGAAAGAGAATGTCAAAATTTCCTCCCTTAAGCAAACTATTCTGTGTGAAGATTAGTACTTTTCAGATAAAGACTCAAGTTCTGAAACTAAGTCTCGTGATTTTCACTTACTGGCACTCACTAGTTCAGTGCTTTTTTTATCTGCTCTATTTGTTTAGAGGGTTATAAAAATCTTGACTTGAAGCTGTGATGGGTTGAGGAACATGAACTATTACTTTTTTTTCTTTTTCTTCTCTCTCTTTAATGATTCATTATGCTTATTTAGGGACTTTAAAATCCCTGATAATTAATTCCATAGGACTCTGTAAGTCTAAAGGAAACAGCAGCTCCTCCATGAAGTAGACAGAAGCTCAGTGTTTTCACCCCTGGAGCCCTTTTCTCTGGCAATTCAGTCTCTGTATAAGACTCAAAACCAGAGCATTGGCTTTTCAGTCCTTTTTGAGAAGTCCTGTACTAATCTGTATCTCCAATTGCCTTGGATGGTATTCACTTACATGTTAGTATCAGTAGAGGACTGAAGATGTTTTCTAGGTAATGCATATGGAGAGTAATTTTTTTCTTTTAAATGAGACTACTTTATTGGCTCAGATTATTAATTGTTGACTTGAAGAATAACTTTCTTGTCTTTTCCACTCCCCAACAAGAAGATAAAACTGTTGGGATAATAAAATAAGCCTTCTCTTTCTTCTAGCTTTTCATTAATTTTGGCTTCATTTATTTTAACTAGGAGTGAAGTCTGAAAGTCATTATCTCATAGAGTGAACCATTCCATATTAATTTACATGTTTACAATTTTCCTTTTTTGTAAGAAGAATTTTCAGTATAGAGTTTCTAACTGGCCTTGTAATAGGTACTTTTGTGCTTAAGAGCATGGAGATTTGACTGGACTTGGAAGTAGGTAAGATCTGAACTAGCAGAAAATTTATGCATAGAGTGAGAGTAATGTGTTAAGCTTTTTGCTTTTTAAGTGATTGCTTATGTATTTGCTCTGCTTTCTTCCCCCTCAGAGCCTGTGAAGCAGCTGATTCATTGGTGTCACTTGTGTCCACAAATAATCTCATGCTGGTAATATTTAAGGCAGCACAAGTAAAGGAGCAAAAGGAATTCCATGGCTATTTTGAGGTCATTGTACAAGAAAGTAGGTTTGTTCTGTGTTTGGAAGCATGTTTATTATATTTTTTCTTCTGAGATCCTGAAGTGTCTGTCATGTTTCTGACTATGGAAAAAAGACTCCTGTATCAGAGTTTCTTCTTTTTACAGGTGCCTGTCTCCCCTGCATCTCCTCTGCATTAATGTGTGTCTTCCTGTTGAGTAATGTAATCTGATCAGACCAGTTGTGAAGTATGAAGGTAAAAGGTTGAAAGCAGCCCTGAATTCAGTTGGTGAGGACTGCAGTGTGCCAGTAGATGGGGCTGTTATTTCAGGTGTAGCTGAGGTCTCCCTTCTGCCTTCGGGCTCCGGGATCATGATAAAGGTGGAAGGATGTCAGCACTAAAAACTGCTTTCAGAAAATTAACCTTTAGTTGCTTTGTCTGCATTTGCTATTGGTCCCTGCCTCCTCAGGAACACAAAAGACTCAGTAACATTTGTGCATCAAGTCCATGGCTTTATTGCTTTAATCTCTAAAAAATGGTGACAGCATAATCACAAGTAGTACAAGGCATATAATGTTGGTTGCACAAGGAGAAAAATCTCACACAACTCAATGCAAGGAAATTCAAGCTAATCAAAAAGATGGTGTATACTTTTCATATTGACAGTAATTAAGCTTTAATATACTGTCATAAAAGCATGTCATAAATTCTCAATAATAAATAACTTCAAGTTCTGTTCTGTGTGTGTGGATTGGTTGGTTGGTTTTCTTAAAAGTTCAGGCCTGGGTTTTCTTTGTTCATTTCTCTGCATGTGTGAATTTGTCTTTAATGAATTCTGTAAATCCGTTGAGCAGTCATACAAGAAAGTTTTGGCTTCCAGGAGGCAGTTTAGTGTGTTGTCCATTTCACTTCTAACTGGCTGCATTCTAAGACTAGAGGTCCCTGCGTAGTACTGCAGTGTGGATGTGTTGATATTCTTGTTTGTAAAACTGTCTTCGGTGAAATAACATAAATAAACTTTACATTGTGTTCTTCTGGTCCTGCAGAGCTCAGAAGTCATTCCTGGATCTTTACATCCTTTGTCTTCTGTGTGCATCATTGGAAAGGGTCTCCTTTTTGTAACTTGAATCCAGCTAAATATAATTCCTACCTGCCCAGCTTTGCAGTGACAGACTTCTGATAAATTTGGATGCTTTAGCCCAATTAACAGCTTTACTGAAAATATATTAAGGTTTGCCAAATTTTTCCATTCTCTCTCTTTTTTTTTTCCCCCACTAGGGTGTGGAAAAGCAATACTGACAAAAGAGGAAACTGGCTATGAAGGGAGAATCACAAGTCCATATTACCCAAGCTATTATCCTCCAAAATGCCTGTGTGCATGGAACTTCCAGGTAACATGATTCTTTCTCTCTTAGGCACTGTTGTGTGTTTTGGGCACATAGAGCTTAAGGAAAGCAGAGGAGATTGAGTTGGCAGTAACCTGCATCCTCACAGATGTAGTAGTTTATAGAAATGGCATTGCTGAGCTGACTGCTCAGGTGTTTTGTATCAGCTTTTTTTCTTTCTGTGCACTTGTTTTTAAGGAAGAGAACATAGTTCCTAGTCCTGTTACAAAGGTGAAGAGCTAAGATAGGTTTTGATGCTTAGCCTGCAGAATTACTTCATGGCAGGATACATAAGACCTGACTGTTTTTAACTCTTCTCTTCAGACCCCCAGAAATTTGGATTAAAAGTATGTACAAAAAACTCCTCTAACCTAGTTATTACTGCCATTTCTCTGGTATCTTTTCATATGCCTAATACATTTAATTTGACTTCAGAATGATCTGTCCTATCAGCACAATCCCATAGACTCTTTTTTTAACTTGGTATCCTTTTTCTACATCTTTTCAGGTATTCTCCTGAAGGCAAATTGTTGAAAGTTGGCATTGTTTTAAAGTAGTTCTGTTTTCTCTGACATGAGTGTTTCCTCATTAGCACTGCTAAAATAAGGTCTCTGACTTAGAGTTTGCCCTTCAGTGTTTTCCTTTCTAAAGAATACAGCAATGGATGTAATGAGGTCCACTGTTTACCCATCTTTCTGCTTATGTTACTCATGACTTGTTAAGCTAATGACTGCCCACATTGAATCAAATTGCCCACATTGAATCACAGCAATACAAATTAAGTGCAGCTAGCCATAACCTACAGCCTCTTCTCCTTCTAGAATGATAAGGCAATTTTTGGGGGCCTAAATTTATGGTCTTCAGTTCACCCTGGACTTCTGATAGAAAGGTTTATTGCTCAAACCAGTTTCATTTTCAGTATTGTATTTTTGTGCAGTATTGAAACTTCACTCGTTTCCCAAGTTATATTTTCTGTAAGAGAGAAGGAGAAAAAAAAATTCATTTCTGGATTTTTGCCCTGAATCAGCCCTTGATCCTAAATGAATACTGCCTTGCCTTGCTAAAAGGGTTCTGTTCCTTTTATGAAAGGAATTTCCAGTTAAGTATGAACACTCATGATTTTGCTGGGTTTAGAAATGTTTTGTAAACTACTAAGGAATGCATGGATAAGCAGGTTCTAGCAGAAGACTGTAATATTGTGGTAGAAGTAACTCCTAGCATTATAGGGTGACACAAGTATTCCAGGCAGTATCTTGACTCTAAAAATCCACTGGGGCTCTGTGTCCCTACAGAAGTAGATTTGGATGTGTTTGAGTGCTTTGATCTTGATACAAAAGCTGCTTTCTACAGCCAGTGGCTCTCTGAAGATGAGAAGGCTGTTGGCTAGAGGGGGAGAAAGGCTGCAGCTGTGGTGGGGTTGTGCCAACCCTTGCTTTGACTCAGGACTGAATAGCTGGCAAGTGTGTAAAGTGTTGGCTGTTGAGCTGGTGAAGCAGCACAGCTCCCAGGGTGTGGCGATGCCAGGCTCTGTAATTCCTGAAATACATTTACAGACTTTTGTGTTCTACCCCTGCCAAAGGAAAAAGAAGACTGCTTGCACTGTCTTTCTTGCTCACAACAGACTCCACAGAAGAGCCTTGGTGTGGCTCTGAAGTTTCATAACTATACCATTAGTGAGAAGAATATTAAAGGCTGTGAGCGAGGGTGGTGGAAAATTAATGAACGCATGTAAGTACTCTGCGTGGATTATTAATGTAATGGTACCAAAATAAACCTTCCCATTACTGCTGCAGCACACTCAGAGAGCTTCCACAAGGACAGAAGTAATTCATTGGGGTGTCCTAACAGTCTTTCATTTTAGCTGATGATGTAACAATCCTTGTAAAATGTGTATGTATATATATATATATATATATATATATATATATATATATATACACACACACACATACATACACACACACACACACATATATATATGTTCTACTGAAAAGTACCAGAAAGATGAAGACAAGAGTCTTTGGTACTCTCTAGAGAGAGAGAAATGGAAAGAGTTGGATGAAGATTGATGTCCTTATGAACCCTAAAATAATTCTGTGTTTTCTGGGGCAATTAAACAAGGTCTGTTTAAAGCCCTTTTAAGTGTAACTTAATTCTATGATTGCTCAAGAGGACAGCAAATCTAATTAACTTCTTGGTGAAAGCCATTGCTGTGAGATGACTGGGAACAGAATTGTAACCACTTCCTCATTCCAGTCACTGGCTCTTGAAAGAGAAACTACACAAAGCGGCTTTCAAGCAACCACTGTATTTCTGAAGTATTTTTTATTAAAATATTGCTTCTGGTTTTCTGTTAAGATACCACTGCTTTCCCAGCACATTGTCCACCCGTTCTTTCCTCAATTTTGAAGTCACCTTTGGAATGCTGGATGATGAGGCAAGGCTAGATCTAAAACATCAGATTTTTTTTCTTAAACTTCGTTCAAATGGAAACCTCAGTAAGATTAGTCTTAAAACTGAGTTTCTGAACTCACTACTGGAACTAAGACAATTAGGCCTTTAAGAGTACAACTGAAAGAATTACAGAGAGAAGAAAAAACTTTATCTGTTCTTCAATAGTATGTTGTATTTATAGAGTGAAAATTCAGTTTGAATCTCCTATAATTGTGTCTTGATGGGAATTGGTTGCTGGACTAGATGAATGCATAAAAACACCAGTGAAAAAACACACCTTAGAAAAAACTTAGTATGTTTGTGGGGTTTTTGATGGTCTTTTTATGACAGAAATGGAAAGATTTGTTATATTTGGGATGGCTGAGATAAAAAAACAAAGGCAAAATCTGGAGGGAAAAAGTGATAATATGTTCATACTGAAGAATTCTTTGACAGAGAAACCTGAGCTTCTTGATAAACCAGCCAGTTATGCTTTCCACAGAATCAAATGTCCATGGTATGATTCTTAGAAGTGCACTCAGGGTTACTTTTGGAGTACTGCACAAGAACACATGCTCCTGCTTTCTGTTGCAAGTTGCTGGTTACAGTAGTAGACCAAGACAAGCTTTCCTTTGAAAGAGTGTATTTTTCATTGAAAAGAAGGCTTTTGAACTTGTGATTTTCTGTTCTATATTTACTTTTGAAGGGGAAAAAATATGACTTCAAGCATGAAACATGGTGATGTTTAATTTTCTTTTTTTTTTTTTTTTTTCCCAAATTTTAATTGTTAATGAAATGGGGGTTGGTGGGACAGGCAGGGGACCCCCATTTTTCAGCTTCTTGCAGTTGCAGCCTATGGGATGCTTATTCTGTTATCTTAGGTAAAAATGGATAAGAACCTTTGGGATGCTGATATTAATAAACACTGGGACCAAGCAGGTGGTGCAGATAAGGTTCCTTCAGACCTCTAGGCACAGCTTTATCTAACCAGAGATACTGAACACAACCATGCAGTTCTTCCTTGTCCTTCTTCCAGTGCACATACAGTGCTTCACTGCCTGTCAAAGAGGTTACAGCTGATGAACTTCTTTACCTGAAATTCTCAGGGGCAGGAATACCAATGAGTCTCTTATGAGCAGACCACTAGATGTTTATGTGAACTCAGAGGTGCTTTATTTGTCTTAAAACTATTAGTGCAATATCCCACTGTTTCTGCTACAGCAGGCATGTATCTGCTTATCCCCTGAAAAACTATCCCACTCACTTTTTGCTTTTGGTTACACCTTACATTGTAACCCAAGACAGGGTTGTTTTGGGTTTTTTTGAGTTTCTTTTTTGTGTGGTTTTTGTTGGGTTTTTTTAGTTTTTTTTGTTGTTGGTGGTGGTGGTTTGGGGTTTTTTGTTTGTTTGTTTTGGGCTTGGTTTTTTTGGGTTTTTTTGTGGGTTTTTTCTGTTGTTGTTGTTTGTTTTTCTGGGGTTTGATTTTTTGTGGGATTTTTTGTGGTTTTCTCTTTTTTCTTTTTATTTCTTTTTGAGAGTTTGTTTGCTTGTTTCTTTGTTTGGGGCTTCTTTTACAATTAATTTTCCTGTAGTAAAAAGCTATAAAATTAACTGGGATTTTTGCATCTGCTCTCAGGATGCCAAACAGGAATCTTGTTTTTTAAATTGTTTTCTTCCTTTGTTCTTCACATTGTTAGAACAGACTCTCCTAGATCTGTTAACAGGATATTTCATTTTAGTAGAGTGAAACAAGGTGTACATGAAAACATGTGAATGAGTGTGTCCATTCCCTGGGGCAGACTTCAGTGGAATGCTCAGGACACTGAGGCAACATCTGTTCACATGAAAATCACTGACCAATTTTTCTCCATTCCTTGATGTGAGGAGTAGTCCTGATGCAATGCTTGATGTGGAAAAATACACAAGGGGAATATTTACCTCTGGCTGATAGTCCCCTACTCCATTTAACAATATAACAATTCATTTATTGTCTTTTGTTCTTTGTGTTCATTTTGTTGGCAGTGAGTGACCTTGTACTGCTGTCAAACAAGTGTGTGTGCCAAGTCTGCTAAAAATCAATACAACTGCCTGTGCTTTTAAATCTAGTTAAGATTCATATGTACTTTGATTTTGGCAGGAATATTAAAGCCAGATGTTTTTCTTACAAGTGTTGCCTTTTTGAGGCATTTTTGTTGAACAGAGGAGAGAGTATTTCCACTTCTAAAACAACCTGTACTGTTGATGGTCAGTGGTTTACTACATTTAAAACTGTCTCAATTTTTAAAATAATGATCCAGCAAACTTTCCCTTGTCAAAGAGGCTTTGTTTATTGTGGGTTGGTTTTTTTTTTGCTTTGGGGTTCGTTTGTTCTTATTTGTTTTTTTTTTCCTTTTTTGGTAGTTTTTTTTGTTGCCCACCACCCCCCCACCCCAGCTAGAGATTAGCATATTTGATGAAAAGAATATTAGAAATTCATTAATAATAGATGGATTAAATGTTTCCTGGCATCAGAAAGCATTTAGATTTCTCTGAATCAAGTGACACCTAGGCAGAAATCCAAGGAACCTTTTTGAAATAGCAAATAGCAATTTAAAGTGGTTGTGCACCCAAGGCATTATTTTTTAGGAATATTTATTTGAAGGTGTGACATTCAGAATTAAATTTCCACAATGTTAATGGTGGATGAAGGCTGGGTGACTACTGAGAAATATTTTTGGGTTTGGTTCTTAATGAAAGTATGGCAGCTGACTGTATTTCTGAATTTCAATGGTGTTGACATTTGAATTGTATGTAAGTTTTCATGTGAAGGGTGCTCTAGAACTTGCCTGAACACTTTTAGGTACTGTGGTTACTATGTTGATCACCAAACAGTCTTCCACATTAAGAGTTCTGCTGTCAGTGTGGAGCTTCAGTGCAGCTCAAAGGTCTCTGAGAAGCCTCTGCTGGTGGAGTATGGCAGCTATAGCATCGGCCAGCGTAAGATGGATTTGATCTCTTTCAACCTTTCCTTGCTTTTCAGATCTGTGAAGCAGCATTTTTTGGGTCCAATAGGACTTAATTAAGTTTATGCAGGAAATGACCTGTCGGGTTTCAGTTCATTTTCTTTTCTAAATCTCACTAAGCCAGATGACTAGCAAAGAACAAAGACTAAACAAAGAACTTTTTCTAGGCTGTACATTATGCCCACATGTTTGTGGGCATGTGCAGCATGCTCTGGTTTCCTGCATGCACACTGTTCTCTTCTGCACAGTCCTCAAAGCTTCCTGCATGGCTACTGACCATGGTGCAGTCAGTTGAAATCTGCTGTTCCCGTTTGTTTTCATCCCCAGTGTTTTGTTTGCAATGTTTCTATTGCTGTAAGGCTTCCAGGTAATGAAAAGAGTACCAAATAACCACCTGATTATTTTAATGTTTCCATGTACTCATATATAGAGTGTGCAAATCTGAAATCTGAGCTGAAAAAACAGCTCATAAAATTTATAAACTCTGAGACCCTGAGATTTTTCAGTCCTGAAACAGACAACTTGTTTGCTGGTACTTTTTCACCTGTGTTAGTCTTATATATTCTTTCCAAAGTAGTAGGGTTTCTAGACATAGTTACTTGTAACATTAGAGGAATTTTATTCAGTGTATATATGTAGAATATGTAAAAAGAGGGGAAAATTGATTATTTTAGTTTCTAAGGCAGAATTATGTAGTTACACCACCTCATTTATGTTGTACACCACCTCAATGCAGATTATTTGCCAAAGTTGCAAAGTGCTGCAAATTTTGGTTATTGGAAGTGAGACTGTCCTTTAAAATAAAGATGGCATTCTAAGCAGTCTTGTGTTGCACCATGAAACACTGGCAGATTTGGTCCAGCCCTAGAGAGCCTGTGGTACATATTCCAGGAAGAGCTGAATTGGAACTTTAGAGACATTTTTCCCTCTTCTTTAAATCCCAGTTTTCAACATTTGAATTCAATTTAAGTGCTGGCAATGTATACAGACTATTAAATCTAGATCAACTTTATGGTTCCTCAGAACAGCTTAGTGACTGTAAATTGAAACAAGCTGGCAATATTTGTGAAAAGGAAATTTCCAAGTTTGGTTGCTTGGATTTTTGTCTTGTTTTGTTTTTCCTTTTTAACCTCCAGCATGTCCACCTGGACATTTCAAGTGTTCCACTGGCTTATGCATCCAGCAGATGCAGCGCTGTGATGGCATAAACAACTGCTTCGATGAAAGTGATGAACTCTCTTGTGGTTTGTATTCACTTATTAGAGATCTTGACTGGAAAACACAGTGATTGTATTCTCTAATCTTAGAAGGCAGCTGAAACAAGGTGAAATTTTTTAATGGGGTTACAAAAGATGCTTTCAGCTTCATTGTACATCTGGGTACAGACTCAGTGTCAGTGTCATGAATGCTTAATTAGTAGTTAATTGGCAAGGGACAAAAGCAAGAATGAGGAAGGTATGGCACTGGAGAGCACAAGGAAGAAATTTAGATGTGCAATGATAGCTGTACTAGGCTATATTTTAGTTTTTCCTCATGTGATAAAAACTGATAGTTATAAATAATATTATTAATAAAATTCTGTCCCATATAGAGACGAGTTATTTTAATTTTGTGGGGGAATGACAAAAGGGGAAGTCCATAGAGTAGGTGAGAGTGATACTAAACATCTCCACCTGGGGAGCTCACTGAACTCCTTTGTGCTCTGTTTTCTCCATGCATAATGTGGCACTGATGCCTGTCCTTGTTCCATGCTGTGAAGGAATGAATGTTGTATCCAGATGCAATCAGAAGGGGATGTGTTAGCATTTACAGGAATGTTTCTGTACCTGATTTGGCTTATATTTTTAAAGTTGTCCCTGAGTGGAACTGTAACTCCAGCTTTGCAATACAGGACAACTTGCTTGTCTGCAATGGAGTAAGTGATTGTGAGAACGGAAAAGATGAGCAGAACTGCACTCAGAGTAAGGCTGCTCTCCTGAATAACTGATTTTTTTCTCTCTTTTGTTGTCTGTCTATTCCTGACTTGAATTCTGGATGCTGCATTCAAAAGGTTAAGAGGCACTGTCAAATCTCACTTGGGCTATATAATTCCATTCAATTCTTCTGTTACTCTTAGAAACAAGCCATTACTGATTCTAAGCTATTTATTTTTAATAAGCTCATGAACATCTATTTCTGCAAAATACTGGCAGAAGAATTAAGTACCTCAGGTGCATGGTGGGCATCTAAGGATATAAATCTTGAATCTGAGATTTTATCTCTTTACAGCATAATCTGTGCAAATTAATTCCTGGATCTGTTTTACCATCTGTAAAATAACTATAAAAATCATGGTTTATCTGTAGCAGTTTTCAGGGTTATAAGGTTAGTGGAAGCCATAAATTTAGCATTAGGCAAATGAAAGTTTTGAATCAGAACCTTCTTGAACTTTTTCAAAAAAATGGATGCTGTCACATATGAAAGGGAGAACAACTGAAAAGTGCTGCAAATGACTTTTTTAAAGAAAACTTTTTTGACCCCTCTGACAAGACAGTCTGTGTAAATGATTACAGGATACTTCTGTATGTTGACAAGAAAAATGGATTGGGTTTGAGTGGCCTCATTTATTACAAGCCACAGGGAAACGGGAAAATGCTGAGTTTGGGGGTTGCAGTTCTACTGGATACAGTTAATAAGGCTGCTTGCACTGCAGTCTTTCATTTCACATTTAATACTGAAATACAAAGGAGAGCTCCTTTCCAGAGTACTGGATGTTTACTCTTGCTATCCTTATATTCTACATCTAATTTTCACTACTATATCTGTGTGTGTTAGTGCTATGGGAAAGGATGGGAGGAAATAATTGTTTGGACTTGGCCAAGTAAATTCACACCCAAGTACAGATGCAGTTCTATTTGAATAGTTTATTCTGTTTAGAGGTTAAGCCATCCCAGCCAAAGTGCTTTTTTGTTGTATTACTTCCTATTAATACATGTATTAATACATGTACATCTTCAATCTGTGTAGATATGTCTTTGTGTGTTAAGCTGAGCCAATGGTTGTTTTGGTTTTTTCCTCACAACTGTTTCAGGTATTCCCTGCACCAACCACACATTCAAGTGCAGGAATAACATTTGCATTAGGAAACAATATGCAAAGTGTGATGGGACTGTGGACTGTGTTGATGGAAGTGATGAAAGCAGCTGCAGTAAGTTTATCTCAAATATTCATCTTTCTGAACTTTGAACTTTTACACAATAAAGACCTTTATTTCTTCCTGTTTTGGAGTGGGTACAAGTCAGGCTGCAGGTACTGAATTTTTATTGCATTCTCTCTGTGATAGTTGGGTAATGATCAGCTACCAATTTACCTCAGATCTGGTTACAGAATTTGCCAAGTTCCTGTAGGAGGGTAAGCTTACAGTTATGGGGAGACTTAGACAGCTGTACTGCTTATTGCAGCTATGCTAAGGATTAGGGCATCAGGGTTAATTACAGAGTGAGCTTGGTTAGTCAGTGAGGCAGCAGCTTTTGTTGTGTGCAGCAATGCCAGGCACTTCATTGAAGTCAGACTGTTTTTGGACTTCAGGAGCGATACAGCTGCAATGAGAAAAAAAACACAAACTTTTCACTACTCTGACTCTTCCATATGGTGAAGATCCCAATACTTCATATTGTCAAGTTAGGTTCTAGTCTTAAATCTTCCTAAAGTAACCTCTGTACAACCTTTTTGGTTTATTTTACTGTAAAGCAAACAGGTGATTGTCACTGCAGTAGCAATAAAAGTGGGGTTAGGATTAGTTGCTTAAACTGAATGATCTCAAATATATTACATAACATGGCTGTATTGGAGCAAGTCCAAAGGAGCTTTGTGGAGATATCTGCAGGCTGGAGCACCTCTCCTATGAAGACAGGCTGAGAGAGCTGGGATTGAGCTGGAAAAGAGACAGCTTTAGGAAGAAGGCTCTCAGGACCTTTCAGTAGCTAAAGGGGCCTACAGGAGAACTGGAGAGGGACTGTTCACAAGGGCTTGTAATGACAGAACAAGGAGTGATGGCTTTGTAATAAAAAAGGGTAGATTTAGATTAGGTATAAGGAAGAAATTCTCCACTGTGAGGGTGGTAAGGCTCTGGCAGGGGCTGCCCAGAGAAGCTGTTGATGCCTCATCCCTGGAATTGTTAAAGGCCAGGTTGGATAGAACCCTGAGCAACCTGGTTTAGCAGGAAGGTGTCCCTGCCCATGGCAGGGGGATTGCAACTAGATGATCTTTAAGCTTCCTTTCCAAACCAAATAATTTCATGATTTTGCCTGGCCCTCAGCTGTCGCTGGCCTCCTGCCAGATGTCAAATCTGTCAGCACTTGCCTTGCATCTAGTAGGATGTCTAAAGGGTCTAGCCGTATGCCTATTTTTATTTGGAAATATTAAAGCTGCTTTTGACTCCCTGGAAGTGTTCAGGAAAGGGTCCAGAAATATTAATGCCTGTGTGTGGGAGTGTGGGACTAAAACTCCTGAGCAGAAACTTTATGTGCAAGCACATGGGATGGATGGGAGGCTCTACACAAAGGTCTTTCTCCCTTTTTTTTCTCCCTTGCTTTTCAAATTAAGAGTTCAGATTTTTGTGCTGATGAGACATGACTTCTTCATTTGTTAGTAATATACATTGTCAGACTGTCAGTCATTTCCATACAAAATAATTATTGTACTACCTTGTTTCTCAAACAAATGTCCAATCTCCACACATATTTTTCTTGTATCATTCCCACTGTTTTGGCAAGAAGTAAATATTTTGATGACATTGAACTTCTTTGCTGATGGTGTCCTTTCAGGTCAGGGTTGGCAGCATCAAAAAGAGATGACGGTTTTCCCATTTGTATATATTTATTGTGATGCTTATTAAATCAATGGATCCTTTGACATTTCTGACACAAGAAATAGTTAGAGGCTAACTCCTGTAGAAGAGCTAGAAAAGGGACTTAGTAAAATTTTCAGACTAGTGTGTTTTTATAGAGTCTCCTCTTGTTTCATTAATAGAGAAGCCAAAGAGAGAAGTTTTGCAAATATAGGAGGGGAATGAAATAGATTCCAAAATATTTCAAAGTCCAATATTCTTTCATGCCACGTGCAGAAGCCCCCTCATTAAAAGAAAGTACTGGAGATGGGGACTATAACCTGAACTCTCTCTTGCAGGCTGTGGCAGTAGCAAGATCAGCAGTCTCATCTCTCGGATTGTAGGTGGCTCAAACACTGAGGAAGGTGAATGGCCCTGGCAGGTCAGCCTTCATTTTGTGGGAGCCGCTTACTGTGGAGCATCAGTGATATCGAAGGAATGGCTTGTGTCTGCAGCCCACTGCTTTCAAGGGAGCAAGTAAGCAGTGCTCCCTCTATATCTGTCCCAAACATGGCCAGAATCCACAAGTGCCTTTAGGTTCCTGAGTCTGAGCTGCATGGAGCTGCTGTGCTCCCCTTTCCCCAGCCCTGCCTGTTGTTGTTTTGAGGTACTTTTTTAAGAAGTGACTCCTTTGTTTGCTCCCACCCAGACTGGCTGACCCCAGAGCATGGCGTGCCCACCTGGGCATGCAAATGCAAGGCCATGCCAAGTTTGTGTCTGCAGTAAGGCGGATCGTAGTGCACGAGTACTACAACAGCAGGAACTACGACTACGACATCGCGCTGCTGCAGCTGAGCACGCCGTGGCCAGACACCATGAGCCACTTCATCCAGCCCATCTGCCTCCCTCCCTCTTCCCATAAAGCCCGCAGCGGGGACAAGTGCTGGATAACAGGTTGGGGCCAGAAGCAGGAAGCAGGTGAGTTTTATCCCTTCCATTCAGCTAATTTTGTTCCCAGGAGCCTTCACAGCTGGGGGACTGTGCATGTACCTTCGTGTGCTGAGGAAACTTGGCTGCTGGTCCCATGGATCTGAATGCCTTCCATATTACATTGTTAGTGTAGGGAGCAACCCTAAAATATCACAGTGTTGTCTTTCCCCTCTGTTCCCCTTGGAGGTGTGGGATGCATGGTGTGGTTTCTCTCTTTGGGCTGCTGGTTAGTCGTATGTGAAACTAAAAAGCTGATTATTTAGAAGAAACATAATGCCTCAAAAAACCAAAGAAATGGGTGGCAGGGGGGATGTATTTTTTTTCCTGTTTCCCTTTGTCTTCTTTTAATATGTAAGTGCCAAATCAGTATTTTAATTTAAAAGTAGACTTTATTACATACTGGCTTTATCAAATCCTAAAACAAAGTTTCATGTAAACTAGTGCTTGCATATTTGAATATGTGGGTGAGGGCTTTTTGGCTATAACCAGATTTTGAAAGGATCACCTGGTGATAAAATTGGGCCTGCTGTATTGAAAGGAAGGGAAATTTTGGGTTAATTCTGTTACTATTAAAGTATATATGTTATAAAAATGAGGTGTTTCACCAAATCTTTCAGATAGAAAGAAACAAATTTAGAAATTGGTTCTTTATGCTGTCAAAATTCACATTCTGAAACTCTTGACTCATTATCTTAGTCTTTAATTTGGCGTCTTCAGATATGCTTTCCTCACTGCAAATCTGTCATGTGATGATATAAATTCTGTTTCCTTTTCTGTAAATTTCTGTTTCCTTTTTGAAATAAAAAGAGAGAAAATTAAGAAGTCTCAAGACATTTTGGAAAAAACAAAGAAAAATCTTTTTGGCCAATCCTAGTGAGTATTCCATTGTATTTGGTGTGTCTGAAGGACCCAGATAATGTTACACAATTGCCTGATAGTTCTAAGAGGCTTTCTGCTCTGTTATAGTTAATTGTTTGGAATCTGGAATAACTTGATGGTCAAAAATATCTATGGATATTTTCTGAAGGCCTCTTGTTTTTTATTTCAACAGATGAGTAAAATGAGCTAAACTCTGTTGAATCACCCTGCTCTGAATTTGTTTTCCAGATGATGAAGGTTCAGTAGTTCTTCAGAAAGCAGAGGTAGAAATTATTGACCAGACAATATGTCATTCCACATATGGGATTATCACAGCTAGGATGTTTTGTGCTGGGCTATCATCTGGGAAAAGAGATGGGTGTAAAGTATGTATCTCAGCAAACTTTGCTAAGTGCTTCTCTTGTCTTTCATTGTTGCGTGTTGAGGTGTAAAGTTGACTGGCAGACCACTTTGTGGTCAATGTTTCAGTTCTGAAAAAGAGCAATATAAGAATTGTCTGTCAGCAAATCTCTTCTGTGGGTGATTTCAGTGTTCTGCTGCTTTATGTGCATCAGTAGCACCACTAAGTTTCAGTTGCAGATCAAGAGTCAAACAAATTGCAAGTCCCAATAGCAAGTTGAAATCAGGCAATTTTTGGCATAATAGGCTTTCAGCTGAAGAAGAAACTGAGAAACAAGCTTGTCTTTTCAGACTTTTCAGAATTTTCCTCCCCTCCAACTTGGAGCTACAGGACTTTATGATGAGATTGAGACAATTAGGCATAAATTTGCAAATGTAAGATATTTCTGATCTGGAAAAGTTGAAAGATGATAAATGTAAATTGCTGAATTTACCTCTAGTGAACAGTAGTAAAACCACAGAGATATGCACTATATATGACACTTAATATTACAGATTTTATATGCCATATTATATTATACTGAACTTAGATAAACCATACATATTTATTGCTAAAACAGTAGTAAATTTACAGCTGAAATAATAATAAAACCACTTTTTTATGATGGAGAATCTTCAAGATGTTCTAGCTTTCACTGATCTACACAAAAATGAGCCTACAATGGCTGAGGGAGTATAATGAACCAGCTGTTTTTTAGAGGTTAGTGAGGCCATTGATATTAAGTATCATTTTCAGTAACTGCAGAATTTGTTTAAAGCAGCTCAAGATATAGCCAAGGAAATAAATTTTTGGCTTCATTTTTGTAAAGGCAAATGATTTGTGTCTGTCTGGAAGTTGTTAGAGCTAATCAAATAGGGCTATTCCTGTTTTGTGAAAAGTGCTGGTGTTCCACTTTTGTTTTGCCTTAGGAATGAAAGAAAATACTTGCAAATTTTACTTTCTAAATGTAAAATCTTATTTGTCATGGAAGGAAAAAAAGTCTTCTAAATTCTTCACCTTTTTGAGGCAGTTCATGATAATCCTAGTTTGAGGAGTGGGTGGCACCTAAGCACCTTGGAAGAGGTTCCTTCCAACCTGCATATCCCAACAACCTGTAAAGTGAAGGCAGAATAGTTTTCAAGCTCTAACAAATATTTGTCTAGAAAGAAGGCACTTCTCTTGCAAAATACCTGAATTTTGCCAAATGCACCTTTTGCTTTTAGAAGTTGTTCCTTGCACCCAATATTATGGTAAAGTTTAATTTGCCACTAGGTGTCTTTTTCAGAAATGCTGTGTGTATGACAGAGCCTTACAGAGAGAAAAGTATGAGCTTGGTCCAAGGAATTCCCCAAATGGTGGAATATGGTTTTATACCTGATGCTGTGCCAATGTATTTCTAAAAGAACACCCTTTAAAGGAAGAATCCTAGTTGCTTTCTCATGTATTACAGCATTATGAGATCCTGTATTAATTTTGAAGGCTAGAACAGACTTAATTTTAACTGCTCAAATTACAAAGACATTATGGGCCCCTAAACATTATATGCTGACTAGTATCTACTAGAGGACAATCCTTAGGCTCTTTTTCCTTCTTAAAAAAAAACCAAAACCACAAAAAACCAAGAAAAACCTCAAACACAAAACAACTGAGGGACTCTGTTTCCGTTTACCTCTAAGTTGAAAGAATCATACAATTATTAAATACTTTATTTATTGTATTTATTTTATTTTAAAGTATTTTCATAAAGCTTACTGGTTTTGAGTTTTAATGTGGAGCCTGTGAATGTATATATATGTTAAGCAGTAGATTTGGGGTTTAGCTGTAAAATATATTTCCAATATATTTCCAAATATTTCAAATATAGTCCATAGAAAGTATTATCTTTATTACTGTCTTTAAAGCGTGAGAATTACCTTCTCTCTTGTGAAAGAGTAAACTTTGGTAAAACTGTGCAATGCTATCTACTTGAAAATAAAAGCAAAACTCTATAAATTGTTTGAACTATATGAATATGAAAATCCAATCGCTGGAATTTTGCAAAATAGCTCCTGTGGATTTTCCCCCACTTTTTATAATTCATATTATAAACACATATAACTCGATACATTATTTTTAGGGTGATTCTGGTGGACCACTGTCATGTCAAAGCAATGGAGATGGAAAATGGTTTTTGACTGGCATTGTGAGCTGGGGTTATGGATGTGGAAGACCAAATTTCCCAGGTGTCTACACAAGAGTGTCAAATTTTGCACAATGGATAAACAAATATGTGCCTTCAGACTTGTAACTTGAAAACTGTTTCCTTGGAATAAGACATGTCCTGGATGTCTTCATTAAAACATATTTGGAAGAACTGTTCAGTGGTGGAATTTCTTTGCATGTCTCTTGCTGATTCTGGAATTCACAGATGGGGGGTAATAAATACCATTGTTTCAAGCTTTGGTGAAAAAGGAAGTTTCTTGTGGTGGTTGCTCCAAGCAGATATCTGGAGGCATGGGGGGAGGTGCAATAATGAACTTCATTTTCAAGGCACCAGCTGGGTGCAGGTGCACTCATCTGTCAGGAAGCTGAAAATACAATTGATTGTGTAAACAGAGAGCTTGGTGCTTACTCATAGTTTCTTCTGAGATGTGTGCAGCCCATACAGAAGTAACTGTGAAGTAGCAATGAACTGTTTTCACTGTGCCAAATACTACTTTCCCTGCCTCTTCCACCCAAGAACAGCTGACAGGGAGAAAGGGAGAGGAGGCACTGTAAAAAGTGAACTCAGTCCTTTCAAATCCATAGGGCACTAATTTTTGAAGATCAGAAATTCTGCTGCTCTAAGTGGTGATTTGTTGTATGTTTCTTCCTTTTCCTGCATTCATTTTAATTAACTACATTATTTGGAGCTACTAACTCTTTTATTTCCTGCTTTCATTTCTTTGTTTTCAAGCTTATCCACCTAAGAATTTGAATTCTTGAGCTTCAGGCAACCTTATCAAAATGAATAAACATGGTGATGTGTGTTATTGCAATGATCTTGTCCTTGCTGAAACAAACCCGGTGTTTCTAAAAGGTCCTGATACAAATTCTATGCAAAAGTGATTTGTTTCCTCTAGGCGTTTTCCTGTGGGTTTTTCTCTTTTCCATGAAGGAAGGGGCAAAGTGTCAGTCATCAGGTTCTGTGTGTGTAGCAGATAGGGTGTTGAAAAAGAGAGAACTTGAACAAAGCCATCTGTCTGCAGCTGTAGTTTGAATTTCTGAGCTGTGAGGATTGCCTTCCAATTAATCCCTTTTGCAATCTCTGTGTGAACTGTTGGGATTTGTTTGTTCCCTTTGTATTATTTTTCTGGGGCTGAGATTTCTTCATTCCCTTTTGCTTTTCTAGATTCTGTTCTTTGTGCTCTCTCTCTCTTTCAACATTTATCAAATATGTTATTTCTCCACACACATCCTTGATTTTTCATATTTTACATGCAGAACATGCTGAACTTGATGGCTTGCTGACTTAAAGCATCTTTTCCTTTCAAACAGGAAATGTGAACATAAATTGGTTTGCAATTTATTTACCACATTTATTCTATGGTAATATCTTGGAGCTGGAAAACTAAGGTCATATGTGGAACTGAGCATTTCTCCTCTCTTACAGATATTTCTATTAATTCCCCAGGGAGTTTATTAGAAGTTGTCTCATTTATATTGCCCTGGGACCTTTTGTGTATAAATTGGTTGCATGTCCTTTGTGTTGTGTCATAAATGATATCCCTATTCTTGTAGTTCTGAAAAAAGTGATCTATCTTCAAATTATGGGATCCATATCCTACTTATCCAGTCAGGAAAACAAGGAGTTACAGTGATGGCAACTTTTCCTGCCCACCTTCTTTGACTGCAGATCAGCTGGCTCCAGCTTCAAGCAGTATAGCAAAGGTGAAATAAGAGAAGCCCAGTGTGTGTGGTGGTGAGAGCAGCTATTCTGAGCTATTCTGAGTTAAGTTTAAATAACAAGGTTCATTTAGGGGGTTGCTGCTAGGTTTGTAAAAGGCATTTGTCACGGCATCATGCTGCAGCCTTTTCCCTCCGGCCGGATTTCTGTGTACAGCATTCCAGCTCCAGATGCTGAACGGGCTTCAGGGCAGGTAAGAGCTACCAGCTAAGCTTTGTAGTAGGAACACAGTAAATAAATTATCTCTATCCACTCCTGTGTGCATTGACCCCTGTTCTTCATAAATTGCTCTTAACCAGTGATTAAAATCCTCATACAATCCCTGTCTCCCCCCACCTGCTTTCACAGCCTCAGATGCATACAAGGAAATAGCCCAGAGAGATGCAGGTTTCATGTGTGCCCTAGCTGCTAACATGGAAGCTCTTATCTCGATTTTAATCTCTTTGAAACTAAAAGAGTACATACACCAAAATGTGATACAATAGCTCTTCTTTTTTTTTACTAACTGATGCCATCCATGGTCTTTCTGTAGGAAAGTCCACGCGTTTCCTACTGCCCATCCTACCAAGAAGGTGTGTGCCAAAAGTATCATTTCTTCAAAAGGATGAAGTTGTGTTTCTGGAGGAGATGTCTTCTAGGAATATTACCTACAGTTTCTTTAACAGTTACAGCAATCCTGCTAGTCCTGCACTACTCACTCTGTAAGTGTTACTCCCAGCGTGGTCTGGGTGGGATGGATATTTCACACTGTGAAAGTTCTGCACTAAGCAGCTGAGCTGCTTAGTTTATATATACACACATTATATACACATAATGTATGTATATAAACTGTTGACTTTGCCTTCTCCTTAATGTCTTTGCTAAAGCAACAAAATGCACAGTAATTAGCAGTTAGTAGTTGCACAAGAATATTGAAAGTGTGCATTTTATCTCTATTTATTTTTTTGTTTCTGCTCATGAATACCATCATTATTGGTATTGTTATCTTTTGCAGGAACCTCTGGGAGTTATTTGTCTATTTTCTCTTCACTGTTTTTAAAAACAGAATGCATACCTAAATTGTTTATGTACTTTTCCAAATGTCAACACATAGCCATTAAAACCGTGCCTCTTCAAGATGAGAGCACCACAAAAAAAATGGAAGATTAACAATGAAATTTTCCTAGTAGAAATGCCTAGCTAAACCTTTATCTCCTTATTTTCCTTTCCTGCTGGGCTTTACTCTGTCAGTGGGACTGGCTGAGTGCTGTAGCTATTACTGCATGTTTCTCTTAAGAACTAATACCTGCAAATGCCAAGGACAAGCACATACTTCTGCAAGCCTCTTGTTTTGTAATGTTATTAGGTGTGCTAACTTTTTCTTTTTTTTTTTTTTTCCTCAGCTCCAGCTTTTTCCTTTACTTATATCAGTGGAAGTGTAGAAATTCCTAATTTGACTTATACAAATGACCTCAATGATCCAACGTCACAGAAGTTCCTCCTGCAAGCAAAAGCAGTCCAAAATTATGTAAGTTTCCACATAAGTAGAGAAATATTTTGTAAATATTTATACAGAATCAGCTGGGAATGAGGAGAAAACTTGGGTTAGCCTTTCATTTTTTTTTTTTTTCCCTTGGAAACAGTAAGTTTAAAGCTAGCAAGAGCCTTGGCAGTTTTCAGTTTTAGAAATGCAGCTAGACAGATGGGGCTGTGTGTCTTAGAGTAAGGTGAATACTTTCTAGGTAATAAGGTTTCAGGGTTTTGGACAAATTGTCTTGAAGGAAATAGGAGAGTGATTGTTTTATTTTGCTTTATTCAAATTATCTTCCTTCTACATTTTTCTTTTTCTTTTTAATTTCACCTCCAGTTCAATGCTTCACTTTTTTTAATCTTCCTTATCATTCACAACAGTGCTTGCTTTCTTGCCCTTCTTATGAGTTTCTATTTGTGAGATCAGTACTGTTTCCTAGGTACATGTGGGCAGCAGTTTTGAAGACAAAGCTGTTCTCTGTTAGCCTGTATTTCCCAAAAGAATTAATCTGGTGTCTCAAAGCTGCTTTGTGCACAGCCAATACAAGTCAATCATACTGGAAGTTTAAAGACTGAAACAAAAATATAAATGTATTCATAAAGACTTTTTCGTGACTAAGTATCAAGAACTGTCTCAGTGGTCTTGAAATGTTGTGTGAAAAAGCAATTTTTTAGTGGAATTTAATGCACATTTATGATCCTTACTTGATACATTTTCTGAAAATTATGGACAGTGCTTGTAATGTGGGGGTGGGCAGTGAGGAAGAAGAAAGAATGAAAAAGACAAGCACTTTATAGTGTTAGAGATTATATTGGCACTATAATATAATGTCACATTTTCTTTTGCCACTATTTCATTGTCAGTTGGCAGAAACATACGAATCTTCCTTCTTGGGAAAGTACTACTTGAAGTCTGTAGTGGCTACTTTCAGGTATGTGCTGTTCCAGCATATGGCAGAAATTTGAAATATTCAGCTGTGTTTTTCTCTGGTTTTGAATGCATTTAAAATAAGCTATCTAGAAGAACATGCACATTTCTGTAAGAGAACTAAAAAACGCAGAAATGCATTTAAGTATATGAGCTAAGCTAACAGTATGACTTCTGTCCTGCCCTGTAGAATTGGTGAGATAAATGAAATCTGATTAATTGTTCCTGAGTCTATGAGTTGTTTTGTTGTCTGTTAATCTACTTTTAATTTTTGAAAAAACAACACAGCACTTGCATGATTTTATTTCAGTTTTGTCCATTCAAATGGAGTTCTTTTTTAACCTCTGAAAACAAATCCTAAAATGTGTAACTTGGGGCAAAACACTATTTGAGTTCCTGGTAAGAAATGTAAATCCATTGAACAGCAGGTTATTACAAACCTGGTACTTTCTGAAAACCCTGAAGGTTCAGTGCACAGACATTTTCAAAAGAATTGTGGTGGAATCACTGAAGTAATAATTTGTATGCATATGCTCAATATTTCTTTATTTCAGCAAAAATTGTGCAAAATGCTGCATCAAAGTACAGACATAAAATTGTGTTGTTGTATGGTGCTAGCTTCCATTAAAAATATTAATTACAATGTGTCTGGAGTTGTTATATTATCTTAAAAGTGTATAATTATACAGCAGGGAATGTAACATCCAATTTCATAAGAACTATTGTAGGATTTCAAGGTGTGATTTTTCAGTCTCAGTGTGTAGCTGGTTAAGCTGCATATGTCAAAAATATTTCTACTGGACAGCAAAAATAATTGTTAAACAAGAGAGTTTTTTGTCACCATGTTTAGCAGCAACTATTGGGCACAGAAATTCAGGTGGTTATGAAACTGTGCCGGCCAAAAATGCAGGTCAGTAAAAACCATGTCCAAAACAGCATTTATGATGTTTTTTTTCCTTTGACAGTGAAGGAGAATCTGGGCTTCGAGCTTATTTCTGGAATACATTCTGGGCACCACAAGATATGGTTGCTTCTCTTAAAAAATTAACCCCAGTGGAACAAAAAGAAATCTGTAGTAAACAAGCAGCTCCCTTGTTCAGTTCTGGGGAGGAGGATTTTGATCTTGATACAATGGAGCTTTTTGGTAACAATGTACCTGTCATTTAATACCTATTCTGTCTATTTTTCTTTCTCCACTTTGTGTCTTTGGCTTGTGTAGCTGATAATTATTACATTTCAGTTTCAGATTCCATAGAATATGATGTGATGCTAAAATCAGGTAATTATGTTTCAATCCCAAGTGCTAAAATCAGGTAATTGTGTTTCAATCCCTTTGGGGGGACATGGAATCCTGTGATAGAAAAATGGCATTTTTCCAGTTTTCTTATATCTGCAGGGCTTATGAACTAAACTAGACTATGGAATCAACATGTGTTGTGTTTCAAATGAAGTCTGGATGAAAATACCTTATAGCTTTTATTCTGAATGGTTGAAATGGTTGAAATGTAATAGTTCCCACTGAACTGCAGTGAGCTGTGGCTCCTATTTTTGCAATCTCTAAAAACACACCCCCTACCCCTGAAAAAACACCAAAAACAAAACCACCAAAAACAAAACCAAAAAAACCAAAAAAATCAACAAAACCAAAAAAAAAAACCCAACAAAACAAAACAAACAAAAAAAAAACCAAACCAACAAAACCTCTAAAAAATTGTACATGATTTGGCTGGTGATTAGACAATTTTGGTTATAGTGATCAGGCAGATAATGTAGAG
This sequence comes from Parus major, assembly GCF_001522545.3. Classification (NCBI taxonomy): domain Eukaryota; kingdom Metazoa; phylum Chordata; class Aves; order Passeriformes; family Paridae; genus Parus; species Parus major. Next base: position 98,070,658 of record NC_031768.1, read on the forward strand.
TTTTAATTCACTTTGCCTGATTTCTTCATACCAAGCACATCTCGAGATTTGTCTTCATGTACTTAGTGTTGTCACTGCACAGAGAGGGAAGAAGAGAAAATGGCCAAGGAAGCAGCAGGTGTGACACAGATATTGTAGCAATTGCAGCTGAATCAACTCCTACTCATGGAATGTGCAAAGAGCTGGTGACGGTGAGGCTTTGTATGTCCTTGGCCAGAGCAGGAGAAGGTGATGCAGTCTGATAGGGAAAAGGGAACAGAGCTGCAAACATAAGAGCAAAAAGGGAATAGAGTAGTCAAGAAATGTGGGTAGGTGATCGCTTCTACCTTGTATGAAACTTTCTTTCATACAAGAACTTATCTTTCAATCTAACAGTTTTTCCATACTGATCTACATTCTTTTTTGTAGCAGTATCCTTTGACCTGTATGCCAAGCCAGGTAACAACAGGACTCTAACTCTGATGAACCCCAAAAAGTCATTTTATCAATGGAGACTGCGAGTTCCTTCTAACTATGTGGTGAGACTGGTAGTTATCACTCTGCGTGGTGTTACTCCAGAGAGCTGTGCTTCACACCACTTGTCAGCATATGATTTCCTTCTTCCACTGCAGAACAAGATCATTACCAGGTATGATACACAGAGCAAAGATGCTTTACTGAGCTGTATGGAAAAATAATTGATGAAATGTAAGATTTGAAATACAACTTAATTAAAAGTCTTGGATAGCATAATAAGAAGATCTTTGAAAAGAGTTGGAAAGGTCTGATAAGGGTTTTCAAGTCCAACTCTCTGCTCCTCAGAGGACTACCTAAAACCAAACCATCGGACTAAATGCATTGTTCAGATGTTCCTTGAAATCTGACAGGCGTGGTGCCGTGACCCCTTCTCTGGGGAACCTGTTGCAAATTTCTATGGGGTTTATTCTACACTCTGACCAATTCTTAATGGGTTCCTTTCCATAAAATTACTCTCACAATTCGAAAATGTTCAGACTTTATTTTAGAGTATTCTATTGTATTACTTTCAGAAAATGTATGTTTTATAGCAGTTCAGTCACAGCTGAGGTCCTGTTTATAACAGGAGGGTTGGAGGTCTCTGTCCTCAGTCACTCTGTAGTCGATTTGCATAAGTGAGTTCAGATGATATTTAAATTTGAGTGGCTACACTGCTCCTACTTTTCAAATTTCATGTATGAGCACAAAGAATCTGTCTTCCCCAACCAAATAAATAAGCAAGCTGTAGGATCTGAAGATGGATGGTTTCAAGAGGGGAACTTTACTTAATTTTTTTATTTTAGGAACTTACAGGAAGAGGTTAGCTGGGCATGAAGATTCAACTAGGAATCTGAAATGCACTCATTTAGGAATGCTTTAACTTAATTGAATAGGTGGTCCTCTTCAGCTCTATTAATGTACTAATTGCTCCCTGTGCTTCATGCCAACAACAGATTACCATTGTTGGCATGGAATAAATGCAAGGTTTTTGTAAGGAGTTACTCTCAAACTGTAGCTTAATGAGGAGAATCCTGTTTCTGATGTGGGCCTGCATCTGTTCTGCTACTTATTATGGATTATTGCTGCAACTGTTACTCCATTGTGCATTATTACCACTGCCTCAGCTTTTTAGGAATCACAAATGTAGAGCTGGCCCTGCGCATTAAAACTCCCAGAAGACAGCAAGAGCAACACAGGTGTCTGATGCAACACATTCAGAGAACATTGATGCAGGAAGCTGTAAGGCAAAATTCAAGAATGTGCATTGCTATCTGTCTATTAAAGAACCAAAACAGAATTTGGTGACAAATTATGTAAAAAGCCTGATGGTACATCAGCAAGACCAACTGTTTTGGTTGCTTTTATTGCCACTCTAGAAAATGTGTTGTTTTGCATATGTCTATTAGTTTTCTGCTTGGGTAAAAAGCAGCCTAATGACATACTTAAGACACATACAGTAGAACTAATAATAACAGTATGTCCAATATCCATGACAGCCAGTAACTATAGTAGCCATTATTCCCTGATGTTTAGGTCTAGGCTCTCACATGGTGACTGAACTGGTTCTCACCAATTTCTGTAAACTGCAGTAATACATCTGTTCAGTGACAAATCCTAAAGGATGTTCAAGCTGAGATGATGTGAGGTGTAATACACATGTGAGAGTAAGCATCTCATGTGGATTCCTCTTCCCATAGCTTGCCTTGCTGTTCTGATGATACTATGACAGAAGGTACAGATAGAAGATAAGCCAGGCTGTCAACTGGGTTGATGAAGATGCTGAAATATTTCTACATGGCAATGTGGAGAGAACTTAAATTGTTATTTTATAAATGTTTTGTCAGCTATTATGATAAAAAGGATTTAATAATGTCTGCTGGAGAGGCAAAGCAGAGATTCATTCACTAGTGTCTCACTTCAAATGTGTGAAAGGAATAGCCTGCTAAAGCAGAAGACAATTACTTTCAATTTAAGGCTAAAATTTTTTACTTTAATGCTTCCAATTTGGATCTCAGTGACATCAGAGAACTTACTGCTGGGCTGTGATTGAAATACTCTGTTACTGTGAGGTCTAATCTTAATTGCTTTCATTTGCTGTGCATAGAAAAAGAGAAACCTGTTAGAAATTTTTAACACATAGATTCACAGATATCACAGAATATTCTGAGTTGGAAGTGACCCACAAGGATCATCAAGTTATAAATAAATGAAAAAAAAGTCAAAAATATGTGGGCTGCAAAATGGAATAAGCATAAGAGTGATTTTACAGATGCAAGAAATAGCATTTCACATTACAAGTAAAAGAACAATAGGAAGCAATAGCTGCCAAGCATGGGGCTTCACATTTTGTGTGATAGATTTTGTGACACAAAACCAGGCTAAACATGGATATATTGGGAATGTTTTGGCTTTATCTGTTGGAAGATGCTGCTCAACACTGCTGCACTGGCACTTGTTGCCTTTTCATTCCTAACCTTTGCTTCTCAGTGCCACTATCACTACTGAAGTAACATAATCTGGCTTCTGTAGGTAATCTGATGCTTCTATAGGTATGAGAACTCCAGGGCACTTGTTAAGCAAGAAAACTGAGTTGTACACACAGAGTGACTAAGCCTCTAGGCTGGGAACTCCTGGCATCCCATGCGCTATCAGCTGGGTGGAAGAATAAAAGGGAAGTGATAGCCAAGGGAATGCTACTGAAACACAGATGCCAAGATCAGTGTTACTTCTGCCCAGTTTCCCAGCAAAGATGACAGAAATGTGGGAAATGTTTGGGGGATTACATTTTTTAATGCATTTTTTTGGTAACCTTCCAGATGGTGTGGGCCTGGGGCCTGGACTCCTTCTGTTGTGCGTTTAACTTCATCAAGTAATGTAATGTTGCTTACCTTCTCACTGGACCGAAGAGGAGAAAGAAACATATTAAAAGCTCACTTTCAAGCCATTCCTAAAATCAGTACGTAGTTAATGGGAACAAGCATCTAATGAAAGCACACACTTATTACTGTTTTTGCTTCTAAAAAAGTTGATATTGCCTTGAACATATCTGGAGGTGGGAATGTTGGTATATAAAGCAGGGAGTTACCATTCTGATCCACTTTACAAAAGACTGAGAACTGAACAAAGAAGAGAGAACATCCTTTGGTCTGGGAGACTTTGTCTTCCTGATAACTACTCAAGCCTTACTTGCCAGACATGACATGGGTAATGCTGAGTTGTGCCAGCAGAGCAGCCAGCCAGCTAGAGGCACTGTCTGCCTAGGCAAAGTTAGATAGCTCCCATGACAGAGCAGCTGCTTTTATCAGTTCTGGCAATGTATCCACAGATCATAGAATGTGTATTTAAAGAAAACAGAAAGCAAGAGCAAACACTTCTAATTTATCTTTGTTCTTTTTCTGAAAGCATTGTTCAGTGCAGTTAACTGAATAAGAAAAGTGTGTTCTGGACCTAAGAAATACATTCCAAACCTATGGGGTACTATGAATTTTACATGGGTGCTGTGTGAAATATTTTGAGTAATGCTAAACTGTAGTACTAATTATAGAAGAGATAAAAAGGCTTCACAGGATCAAGTTTAGCCACAGTTATTTGGTAAGATACAAGTGAAAGAGTTTTGACAATGAAGCAAGTGATTATTTTTTAACATCTAGAGCAAGTCACAGGGGATAAACTTGCCCAAAGATGCCAAATTTCAGCGTATGTCTCTCTGCATGCTGCTTATCCAAATATTTATCCCATGCACATTACTAGTTAAAATGGCTTTATTGTTTTGAGGATGGGCATTTTGAATTATATTTAGCCCAGGTTTTGCTACAAGATTTTTTAATTTCAAAACTATCTTATTTTCTGTTATGTTCATATTTGTATTCATAATATTACCTAAAGGGAACCAAAAGCACTAAGGACTGGATATCTAGGAGAGTCTTTGGTAGAAAATAAAACCTCAAAGGAATTGTTCAAATATGGCATGAATTTTCAAAGTGGGAACTGATACATGAACTTCCTTGTTTACATTAAATTAATCAGTTTTAACTTCAGTGGGATGATTGCTTTTTAATTTTGAAAATGCATACATAAAAGTTAGAAGTAATTTGGAAGGGGGAGGTTTGTTGCATCCACATCTAGTTGCTTCTTTCACTTACTGTGAAAGAATGCTTTTTTAAAAAGGAAAAGCTTCAGTCAGAGGTTTTTTGTATTTATCTGTAGTTGTAATTTGATCCAAAAATAAGAGAAATACAGTGTTATGTGGAGGCAGAAGTTAAGTGATTTTCAGTTAATACAGGGAAAATGTTAGTTTAATACTGTCACAATGTATTCTTCTAACTGTAGTTACAGAAGGGTCCTAGCAAGTGAAGTAGACTCTGCACTTTGGTCCAGCTGAGATAATTATGTTTCTTGCTGATGTCTTTCTCTCCTAGTATGTGGTGGTCATTATACTTCCTGGAATGGGACCCTAAGTTCCCCTTATTACCCAAGTTACTACCCACCAAACATTGACTGCACCTGGATCATCAAGGTAAACACTGGGAGCTCTTCTGAGTACTGATTACTTCTCTTTATCTTGTGTGGACTCAAAATTGGGAGAAATGGCTTTTGATGTGGGTGAAACAGAGAGAAAACCTAGTGAGCCCACTGAACCTGACTTCTTCTCTGGCACACATTTCTTTCCTGTTCTAGGTACAGGTGCCAACTATGGAAGGGAAATATTGCAAACTTCCAGAAGTTTGAGCATTATTTGTGACAGAAACAAATTAATGTGTAAGATGACAATTCCCAGCAGCCAGAGAAAATTAATAATAATCAGAGCTTTCCTTCTATGTTAAAAAGAAAAAAATGATCATGTAAATCATGCCTCACATGATGGATACCACACTGTATTTCCCTGAATTCTGCAGGGCCAGGACCTTCTCTGGCTCAGAAATTTGCCTCTGAATTTCCAGCAAGTCCTTTGGCAAGGCTTAAAATCTGCTCATGATTTCTACCAACTGCCTAATGTGTTGGTCTATTGTTGCATTCAGCATTTAACTACTTTTTCAGTTTCCCTGGTAAAGGAGCCTTTTCATGTATACCACTTGACAAGTCTCTGCCTCTCATGGTATTATTAGCAGCTTGTGGCAAAAAGCTCTCACCTCTGTGCAGGACACATGGCATTACATGCCTAGTGTGAACCGCAGATATAGTGCTTTATGCTGGCTGCAGAAAGGCTTACACTTCATCAGGCACAGTATCACCGAAGATGGTCTAAAAAGATTTCTATAGATGTTTAATTCAGCAAAGGTTTTTGGTTCTTCAGAGGTGCTAATTTCAATAGTAGAAGTGCAGTACTTCCAATCCTGCAATAGACAGAGCACTTTGGGAGCAAAGGCTGTTACCCTTTTGCAAATGTGTGTCAGGGGTTTTCTTTTGATTTTTAGGCACCATTGCCTGGCTACAAACTCTCAATAAAAATCCTTGTAATACAAATTCAAGAGAAGTCTCCAGGGTCCAGTAGATGTGATAAAGACTGGTTAGAAATTGATGGAGTTAGGTGAGTAAATACATTATTTTCTGACATACTGATTTGCACTTTGAGTGCTGCACATTCAGGCATCCTGTATTTTTTCTTACAGATATTTACTTTTTCTTTTGTTCCCCTTAGAGCAATAATGTAGAAAATAACAGGATTTTATGCAGCTGCAGCTGAGCTGTAAATTCCTGGCTGTGGTCTTGATGTGGTTGAAGAGTTTGTGCAATCAGAAGTTTAATTTTCTTTACTACTTGCTCTTCAGGGATTGTAATTGTTACACAAGCACTAAAAATAAAGCTCTTCAGAGAAATTTGTCTCTTGGAAGGAGCATATTGAAACAAACAACAGCTGTTGGGTTTGGCTGGATGATTTAATCCTTTCCTGGATGTGGATCTTTTGGGTTTGCAAACCTAAATGGGCAATCTGAAATCAAGCATGCTTGAAGTAGTTTGTGTTTATAAGGTAAACCTTGACACTGATCATCTCTCTATATCTTGTTTCAAAGTCTGCTAATCCCAAAAAAGTTGCAGAGTGGGAGAAATTCTTAAATAGGCTTTCTAAAACTTTAATTGGACAATTTTTATCACCAAAATACAGCTTATCCTTATTGCATTGTCTTAAAACTTCTTGACATCACCACCACTCAATAAAAGGAGACATAGCTGGATGGTAGTGGTCAGTTTGGTTAGAAATTAATATTTCTCACTTTTGCCTTGCTAGATACTGTAAAGCTCTTTCAGAAAACAACAGAAACAGAGAATATGGCTATTCTGTTGAAATCAACTTCCACTCTGATGAGCTGGTCACCCACAGAGGGTTTTATATTGAATACAAAGCTTTCAGTCACACAGACCGTAAGTTATTAAGCACACACTTTAATTTTTAAGGAGAAACCTTTGAGAAACTCTGCTTGACAGACCAATTGTGTACAACTCAACCTGCCTATTTTCTTAACTTTATTGCAGGAGACAAATGTATAAAATGTTATGCCTTTAGTTGACCAAACAGAGGTACAAATTTAGATATAAGGTGCATTTAGGAGCTAGCACTTATTTTCTAACTTTTATCAGCATTTCTGTAAAATAGGGAGTAAAAGTAAAATTTCTCAATTTCTGTAGATCTACTTATACGGCACTTTGTTGACACCTTAAAATAGCCAAGCTGCAACATGAAAATAGAATGGCAGAGGGGCTCTAAGCATGACTCTTTTGCCAACAAAAAATAACCATGAATACTTAATCTTCTCTTTAAAATCACAACTCAAGGTGCTCTAGATCAGTTTTCAGGTTTAGACAAACTATTTTAAGTTTTACTGGCAAAGAGGACCCCTTGCTAGAACATGTTGCAGAAATACCTCTGGGTTTTTTATGGGCTGTTCCTAACTCCCCAGTCTATGTACTTCTGGAGCAATGTTAGATTTTGGGGGCCTTCCAGATGATGGAACAGGAATTTTCAGGAGATACACATATTTACTTGTGACACTTCTTAGAAAAGATACAATTTCAGATTTTTTTAAATGCCTGGGGTTTATTTTACCCAATTAATGTCTGGGTAGATAAAGCTCTCTATGATTTCAAGAGAAAATAATTTTGCTTCATTTTGAGAAGCCTCTTCAAATCCTCAGCTTGCTTGTCAGAATGTAGTTCTGGTCCTTGTTGACATAGAAGCATTTAAGTAGTAAGGTTTCTGGTAAAGATTAGTGTTTCATGCCTTCACTCTAAATAAGTGGCACATTTTGTGGTCAGTCATTCTATAAGACTCACAAATTTTCAGGGATTTCTTCTTCCACCAATGTGGGTCTCTTTCTACTAGAAAAAGTTACCAACTATCCTTAGTTCTATGGTTACTCTGGTTGCTGCCTCAAAAATGGTTAAGAATCTAAGCCTAAGAACAAGTTTTTTAATGGAGAAAATCCCATCTTTATTGTGTGTATCTGTGTGCTCTGCTTCTAGCACTGAGCCAGCAAGCAGATGGCTCAAAGTTATTTAATCAATTCTTAGTCACAGTCAGGAGACTCTGTATAAAGAGTCATCAGGAGGAGTGGAATAGCTGTGATGTGTCAGTACCAAGTTGATGCAGTAGTTTGGGGAATGCTGTCTGAGATATCAGCATGGATTGAGAGCGCTGGCCTATATCAGCCTTGCCTGTAGCAGTAGTAATAGGAGAAGGAAAAAAATAAATTTGTGTTTTCCCACGTCTTTAGTACTTGCAGTCACCCACCTGAGGTTAGCTTTTTCTCATTGTAGAGTGCCTGTCAAAGCACAGTTATTAAAAATCACAGGCACTGCTCTGAGCTGTCCTGGAAAGCAAATGCCAGCCATCAGCTGGACAACTTCAGGCCTGGAAAGGTGACAAGAAAATGGAGACACTCCTGCTTTGAGCTCATGCTAGCTGGGTGTAGTGTATGCTTTCCTCCCACTCATATCACATGCAAGGAAATGAAGAGGACTAATTTACTCCAGGTTGGAACTGATTAGACAACTGTGGGACAAATGGATTTGGTACTTCAGTCTGATTGATGTAGCTCTTAATTTGCCCATGGTGCTAAATGGGAGAAAGTTTCATATGACTTCACTTGGACACAAAGAGGAGTAGGTTGAGCTACTTAGTCTTTCAGAGACTTTTTTTTTCCTTGCACATCTGAAAGAGTGAAAGAGAACAAACATTTTTTATATATTGGAAAGAAATAACTTAGCATCTATACTAGTAGTTAGTTTATGTGAAGTGAAGGAAATTCTTGGTCAAGGGCTGTTTCATAACAAGACTGCAAGTTTTGGAAAGTGTTTGATAAAGTACTTTTTCACACCAGATATTTAGTGTAGTAACACAGAGATTAATTTATACAGAATTTTAATATCAGGAAATACATATTTGTAATATTAACAAGAATGCCTAGTTTTTGATTTTATTTTCCTTCTCCTTAGATGCTCCTGTATTAAATACACTCCCTTAACAAATTAAAGAAATGCTTCCTATCAGTAATTATATATCTGTGATGAATGACTTCCAGCTTTTAGAGACAATTAATGTGAATTTTATCTGCTAAGTCTATTTAGGTGACTCATTTAATACAGGCTGCTTGATAAAAATCTTTGACAGATTGTGCCACGTAAGATATTTCTTTTTTGATATTCAATTTATGTTAAAAATTACACAAACTTTAATTTTAGTAGTAATTTTAATATTTTTTCATAGTAGAGTCCTGCATTACTGCATTGAGACTGTATCAATATTTCTAGGCATCATTGATTTCTTATTTTTCTAGCTTGTCCTTAGATATGCAGACAAAATGTGCATTCCTTCAAGAAATCAGTGTGAATGCTGGAAAAGCTGCCCAGATGGTAGTGATGTATTGGATTGGGGTAGAACAATTATTTCTCATTATTTGTTTTCTGTAAAGAGTTTCTTCCACAAAGTTGAGAGATGGGCTGAAATTATCTCTAAAATACTGCTGGCAACCTTTAAGATCACATGAAGCCTGTGGGTGAAGATGTAAAAGTGTGGAAAAGAGGCTGTGTAATGTATCTCTTTAAAGAGTGGGAGAACAGAAAAATCAAGAGGAAATTTTGCACCAATCTTTATAAGCTAACCTTCCAAAGGAAAAAATAATGTGCAAGAGGTAGCCAAAGGAAAGTAAACTATTTGTAACTAGTGAAAATAATATTAAAACCAGCATGAAGATTTAAAATTTTGTTTTAGTTCCCTGCTATGAGAGGATAAATAGATAAATTGTACTTTAACACTGTCTTGTGTGACAAGCTTATCAGTAAGTAAAGAAAATGTAGGGAGAAAAAAAAAATACAGGAAATTCTTTCCACAGAACAATTGGTCAAGACTCATTACCAAAGAAGAAGGATATTTTTAATGTCATTCTGCAAATGTTGTTATGGAATGTCACATAATTTTTGTTCATCATCTAAATTATGGATTAGAGTAGATGCTTATGAAATAGGAAAAGCGTCACACAATAGAAAGGTGGAAGTGTTTTAGAGGGATTGTTGTAAGTGTTGTAAGTGGTCCTGAGAAGCTGTAGAATATATATGGAGAAAAATAAAGACAAGAATATGAGTCAGTGGTGCCCTGGCAGCCAGGAGGGACATCCATGTCCTGGGGGGGCATCAGGCACAGCATCCCCAGCCAGGCAAGGGAGGGGATTGTCCTGCACTGGGGCAACCTCACCTTGAGTGCTGGGGGAAGTTTTGGGCACCACAATATAAAAAATAGTTATCTATTAGAAAGTATCCAAAGTGGGGTAACAAAGATAGCAAAGGGCCTGGAGGGGAAGCTGTATGAGGAGCAGCTGAGGCCACTGGGTCTGTTCAGCCTGGAGGAGACTGAGGGGAGACCCCATTGCAGTTACAGCTTCCTTGTGAGGAGAAGAGGAGGGGCAGGCACTGATCTCTGCTCTCTGGTGACCAGTGACACTCCCAGGAGAACGGTCTAAAGTGCCAGAGGAAGATTAGGTTGGATATTAGGAAAAGGTTCTTCACCCAGAAGATGATTGGTCACTGGAACAGGCTTTTTCCAGGGCACTGGTCACAGCTCCAAGGCTGCCAGAGCTCAAGAAGCATTTGGATGATGCTCTCAGGCACAGGGTTTGACTCTTGGGGTGGTTCTCTGCAGAGCCAGGAGTTGGACTATGAAGTTGATCCTTTTGAGTCCCTTCCAACTCAGAATACTCTGTGATTCTGTGAAGAATGTAGATAACTAAACAGACATGTGGATTGCCTAAGTTGCTTTTTTTGCTAAAAAATGTCTAGGGGGGATGATTATTGCTCAAGAGATGACTTGTGAGTCAAAGTCACAAAACACTTTGTGAGTCTTTCTTGTGTTTGGTGTTTTGTTGGTTGTCATTGTTCGGGGGTTTTTTTAAGTGTCACACTAATGTAAGACAGGAATTTGAAAATACCTTCCCAATCACCAGTGGGAAGGCTTCAGCTAGAGTACTGTACCTGAATTAGGTATTAGGCATGTCAAAGAAGGGAGCATTCAAAAGATGCCAGAAACACTGAGCAGAAGGTAATCCAAGGCCAGAGAGTACAGCACAAGTCTCTCTGTCACTGGATGCTATAAAAACCAAGGTAGATAAATGTCTGACAGAAATGGCACAGAAACATCCAGGTTAACTCTGGCAGGGAGTGTAGCATGTGGCTGTTGGTCTGCTGTTTGTATTAGAAATTTACAGACTCTTGTTTTCTTCAGGTTGTAATCCAGAAAAATTGAACTGTGGTGATGGGAAGTGTAAACCTCAGTATAAGTCTTGTAAAGATGATGACAGCTGCAGGCAGGACAGTGAAGAAAACAACTGCTGTAAGTATGTATTTTTAGTTATTTTCCAAAAGATGGTGGAAGTCAGAAGCATGCATATTTTAATGGTTAAATGTGTTGTTTCTAGATTATTTTTTTTTTCATGGCACAAAGTAAAAGTTTCATAATAGTGAATACAAATCATGCAGAATAAAACTAGGTTTTGGGAGAGTTTAGACAGTGAAGAAAAATCCAAAATAAAAGGGATTTTAGTAAGAAAACCAAACCACATTTTGCTGGTGATCCCTGTTGGAAGAGCACTTTCCCCCCAATTGCTGCTGGATCAGTACCACATAATTTAAGGGAGACATAGTAGGCTGCAGACTTTCACCACATTGATGATCTTTTTACTGTAGATCCACAATAGTTGTGGACATTGCTGGTACCACCAGTGGCTCCTTAGTGATTTGCTACCTTTTGCTTATATAATTTTTGTCTTGCTTTCAATTTTGGGGTAGCCAGGAGTAAATCCTTGTTGGAAGAAACCTACCTCTCACAGTTTAGAGGTCCTTGTGAACAAGTGGTAATAAGAATAACAATAATAATGGAAGCAAATTGCTGAGATCTATCAGGATTCTCACATTGTAAACTGTGATAGTCCTTAGTCAGAAATTTATTGGAGGGAGGTATAAAGCTCTCCCACAGTTTTCTCAATTTCACTTGAAAATGAAAAGATGCTGTGAAGATTTATGATTTGTAATGCCAGTAGTGCTGGTGAAGGCAAAAGAACAGAACTGAGAAGACACACTTATTCAATTTAGAGTTATGTAAAATGGGAGTGTAGACGGTTGGAGGGTCCTCTTTTTCCTCAGGGACAATGGAAACTGAAATTAGTGTGGTCATTAATTAGAGTGGATCAGTCCCCTGTCCCCTCTCCATAGAGGGACCAGTTTACACCAGTTTAGAATACTACTTTGAGCAGGCTAGAATGTGTCGCTTTGAACAACTTGCTGAATGTGTAAGGTTTTGTTAATAATTTGAAAGTGTGGCTCCAAGTATGTGACATTATCTTCTCTCTCTTTCAGCCTACAAAAGTTGCTCCCCTTATGCATACAAATGCCTCAATGGAAAATGCTTGCTGAAACCAAATCCTGAGTGTGATGGGAAAAGAGACTGCACAGATGGATCTGATGAAATGAACTGTGGTGTGGTAGCATTTATTTTAAAATTTGTTAGTTACTTGGGAAACTAAGTCAGCAATTTGTGTTAATATTAAGCATTATTGGATTAAGAATTGGTTAAATCAAATATAAATTAAAAAAAAAAAAAATTTTCCTGATAACACTTTTTGAAAATGTCTGTCTTGAATTTTGCACTGTTTCTTTTAAATCAACTCATTCATTCTATCTATGGTGACTTACTTCAAGCAATGCACTTCCAGGATAAGCTGGTAGGTCTTGCTGGTTTTTTGAGCTGAATGAAATGCAGTCAAGGAGCTGTGTTTGTAACTAGGAAAAAGAGACAAGAATTATTCAAATGAACTTGTAAATTGTGCTTAATCTCTTTTTGAGTTATTCAGCTCTTTGGAAAGCTGCAAAGGAAGATAGACAATGATTGCTTTATATCTGACCTGCCCTGATTGAGTGAAAACGGGCAAGTACTCACCTTTTTACCAATTGCACAGTAAGGTCTAAGGGTAAAAGTTTATGTCAAGGATGGCAAAGTGAATTAACCAGTGGGCTTTTTACTAATTTATTAAATAATTTCTTGTTAGCTTGTGGAAGACGCCAGCTTAAGAGAACCAGAATTGTTGGAGGTGAAGACGCGAGATCTGAGAAGTGGCCTTGGCAAGCGAGTTTACAGATGGGGGCACACGGCCATGTGTGTGGTGCATCTGTGATTTCCAACAGGTGGCTTGTATCTGCTGCCCATTGCTTCCTGGATTCTCATTCTGTGAGGTACGAAGAAATTATACTGTTCTAGAGAATCTGCAGTTTAATAACCTTACAAAGTTGCTTTCAGTAGTTTGCAGAAGCTATTCCTTGTCTGGATAAGTTGATCCACATTATAACTGATTGACGTGACCTCACTACATAAACACTAAAACTCAGTGTTTTCTGCTGGCTTCAAAAGTCTTAAATATTTGCAGTTATTCTTTGCTGAAGTTGCTTCCATTGCCAGTGAATCCTCCATGTAGAACACTGTTCTGTTAGATTTAGGGTAAATGCAAATTTTTCTCCTTCTTTTCAAAAGGCAGGGTTTTTCTGAGTAGAAGTACGGCCTTTTATCCCAAGACATATCCTATTTATTGATCAATGAGTGAAACCTCAGTGATGTCTGGTTTAGGTAGTGTAAATTGAAAATGCATACCTCCTTCATGTGGTAAGGAGGAGATAGAGTTTAATTATATGCTTTTATGAGTTCCAAAGCATGATACATAGCAAGGAGTCAGTCTTATAGCTCCAGGAAATTAATTATTTTTCTAATAGCAAGTAAAAACATTGCTTAATGTTTTAGCAGACAGAGATTAGAATGCATCTATCTTCTGAAGTCATATTCTACTCCATGCACTTTGGTTTTGATGAATGTCCTCAAACACTGAAAAGCAGTTAAAATGGAACAAACTAACACTGCGTTGCTTTCCAATGGGGCGTTCTAAAAACATTTTTTTTACAGATACTCCGTTCCAATGGGATGGAGAGCATATATGGGCTCACATACTATTAATGAAAAGAGCAATCGTGTAGCTGTGAGATCAATCATAAGGATTATTGTCCACCCACAGTACGACCAATCTATCTCAGACTATGACATTGCCCTGTTGGAAATGGAGACGCCTGTACTCTTCAGTGAGCTGGTACAGCCCATTTGTTTACCCAGCACCTCTAGAGTATTTCTTTATGGAACTGTCTGCTATGTAACTGGCTGGGGAGCCATAAAAGAAAATAGTATGTTCATTTCCTGGATATACTTTTTGCAAGTTTGTTAGTTTTAAACTCTGACAATGGAATATTTATACTTGTATGCAAAAAAAAAAGCCCTAACCCATGTAGTTTACTTAGTATGTCTATAAAAAGTCAGAAAAGATCTCTTTAGCTACAGTCTGTGAATTCTGAATGATTGCTTGGGTGGTAGGTGATAAGTGACAAAATGCATACTCAGGTGTCACAGACTATTGAAAAGCAAATTATTCTAGATTTACAAAAATGTGCCCATTTTCAAGTTCATGACTCATTTTATCTGGTGAATAGAACCTTGCAGGTAAAGAGATCAGTAGCTTGCAACTATTGCAGTGAAATAATTTGTTTGTGATTGACCACAGAGCCATAAGCAGCAATAATTGCAGAACAATGTGGAGGATCTTTTATTTTCTCTGTCTTAACCAAAGGCAGTTTGAAGTATGTCTCATGAGGAGTTCTGCCTCTGTGTAGCTTGGAGCAGCCAGCTGCAATGGGGAGGCAGGAAAAAAGCACCCTGAGTTAGAGAGGGGCAGCAAGGGAGCCTGTGGGATCCTTGCTCTGTCTCAACATTAAACAGCTTGAAACCTGGGCTTGGGCAGTATCTCAGCACATCAGAGATGTCAGGATATTTAGCTCACAAAGGCATCTTATGTCAATACCATAGTACAGAATTAAGACCTTACCGTCATTATTAAGTTACAGACTGTTCTTTGGGTTTTTTAAAAATTATTTGTTTTTCCACACTCAGCTTTATTCATCAGTTTCTTCCCTAGAACTGAGAAGATGGAAAACAATATATAAATTGCATTTTGTAGGACTTGGATGTTGTTTGTAGCACAACCATGGTGTAAATAATAACAAAAAACTTCAGGCATAATTTGAAATGGCATTCAAATTCAGTCACCCTGTGTGCAGTCTTATCTTACAATTTACATGGCACTTTTACTACTTTCTGGCAGAATAAGGTCATGAGAATAAAGTCTAGGGAAATGGAAGGTGGTGCATTGGAACCTCGATGGCTATAGCATAGTGTGGACAACAGCTTTCAAAAACTAGGGCAGGCACCATTTGAAGGGAAGGGAATTACTCTGCTGTCATTAGCTGGGTAGAATTTGAGTTTGAAGCAATTCTCCTTTGTTTTGATAAT
Source organism: Parus major (assembly GCF_001522545.3). Lineage (NCBI taxonomy): Eukaryota > Metazoa > Chordata > Aves > Passeriformes > Paridae > Parus > Parus major. The sequence continues at coordinate 98,086,013 of NC_031768.1, forward strand.
TGGTATCTCTCCTTTGCAATACCATTTGTATTTTTTTTCTAGGTCATCTTGCCAAAACTCTGCAGGAAGCTCGAGTGAGAATGATTAACCAAAGTGTTTGCAACAAGCTCTATGATGATCTTATTACTTCACGTATGCTGTGTGCTGGGAATCTTAATGGTGGTGTTGATGCATGCCAGGTAATCTGTAACTGGTAGGAAAACTACAAAGTAATGTTTGCTTTCATTGGAAAGCTCCTCAGAGTTTTAGGTTGTTTGTGTGGTGGGTTTTTTTTTTGTTGGTTTTTTTAATTGAGATGTCTTGAGTGTGAGTTTAGGGCTAATTAAACATAGCAACTAAAAGCCCACCAAAATAAGGAAGAAAATTCATCATAGATAATGTCTGCCTCTTGAGAAATATAATTTTGCAAAGGCAAGGGGTAAAATGTGTTGAGAAGAATTCTTTTTTATCTTCAACAGTTATATGTCGTACAAGAGAACAAAAATATAAAGATGAAAGGAATCATCTGTGATAAAGGGTCCATCTGTGAATTATGCTATTTTTATTAATTTCCTTTTATCTTTTTTAATATCTGTGTATGGAATTGGTAAAATACCGTAAAAGTATGATGAGTTACAGTATGTATTGTTACAGTTGCAAAGAAATATGAAAGGAAAAGCTAAGCTAGGTTTTGGAACTGCAGCTGCAATGGTGCTATTTAATATCAAACATTCATTCATGTGTGTAATTACAAGTTGTGACTACATCACAGTAGTGTAAGTTATGAAACCCAGCTTGTTTACACACACAATCAGAAACTGCTTTTTGGTCATACCACCTGTCCTGACTCTGCCTTCTTTCTCCTAGTGCACTACTTGTGTACTTCATTGGTGTTCAAACTTCTGATAATGAGTATCAACTTTACAAACATGTTTTTTATTCCACTTACCATGTAAAGGGGATAGAAATTTGTTACTGATTATTAGACTGAGGCAATTTGGTATATTTTTTGAGTAATATATAAATTTTATTATTTTAATGCATTAGGTTAAGTTTTGCAAGATGATGGGTCAAACCTCTTTTACACAATAGACTATTTGTAGAATTTTCTTGCAGTGTCTAAGAACTAATTAAATTAATTAGTATTTTATTTATATTATGTAGAGTTTATCTCCAAACTGTGACCTTGGAACTGTTTTGCTCAAATATGTTAATTTGTAGGGGTGATGTTCCTCCAAAAAATGTGCTGCTTAAGAAATGCCCTTGAATTTTCAGATGGGCATTTTTAACAAATTCAGCTGTATATCACGTATTCAGCTGGCCAGTTTCCAGCATAATACACTGTGTTTGAGTTCTAGCATGTTGGCCCTATGGGTCTTAAAGTTCTTAGTCTGGGTGGCATTTTTGCATTTTTTTTTTTCATTTCTGTCACTAGTATATATATTATGTAATATATAGTATGTGTTTCCTGTACAGTGTTAGAGAGGAATGACACTGGGAGTTCAGGAAACCCCCACAGCAGCCCAAGCTCCCTTTACCACGCTTTCAGACTTGTCAGCATCCTCTTTGGTTTCACTTTTTCCTGGACATGTATGTGGTGCATATATTGCACAAGTTAAGTGAAGCTTCCAAATACCTTCCATCTTTAGAGGATCTGATGCATCAGAAATAAAAATTTACACTTTAAGACTGTTTTCTTATCACTCTAGGATGTTCTTTGGTCTTGGTTCCTCTGCTTAGGAGCCAAGACCTCATTCCTCTCCCCACTGGCATACAGCCTCTTTGGTCCTTCAGAACTGGCTGAAGTAATTGGCTGAACTATGCAGACTCCTTTGTCAAGTCACTTTGACATCAGTCTCTTGGATTATCAACATTTCTAGTAAGACAGCAGCCTGAGAGAAAGAACTCTGGCCTCTTATCTCTAGATAATTTTGTGCCACCATAATAGATAATTTTTTTGGTTGGGAGATGAAAGCTTTCTGTTTTTACTCTTTAATCAGTACTTGGCTTTCTCCTGACCTTGTACATGTTTTGGCTGCAGCTGGGGCTCAAACAAATCCCAGGGTCAATTTGGAGGCTGCTTGACTGCCTTGTGTGCATTAGGAAATGTTGCAGAGAGGAGCTGCATTGTAGTTTCCCAGAGTTCTGTGAACAGACCACTTCACAGACGACATACAAGGTTAAAGCAATGAGAGGCAAAAAAACATTGATGAGCCCAAATGCATTTCGATCCTGTGAGCTGAATTGAATGGGAATTTTTATTTTTCTACATTGCTGTGCAAACCTGCATGTTCCATTTGAGAAGCCAGTTGTTATTTGCACATTCCTTAGTCTTTGTTCCTTCTTCTGTCCCTTCAAAGTAGTCTACTGTAGATCCAGTCTTGATTATAAAACTGCTGATAATACTTAATTGTGCCTGGTTTGTTTGTTGGGTTTGGTTTTGTTTTGGTTTGTTGGCTTTTTTTGATTTGGGGTGTGTGGTATCTTTCTGTTCCTACTTAACACACAGTAAAAGAGATCTGCTTCAACCTGTGAACAATTTTTATTCAAATTGTAGTAGAATTCCCTATTTCCATCCATTTCTTTTTCTCTCCCTTTTTGAGCTGTGGTGTTATTCTATGAATCCTGTAATGGGACATTATCAAGGAGTAATTTTATAAGCAGCTTCTTGTCATTGGCTTTATATTGATAAGTGTGCTACATCCGTATGTTAAAATAATTGAATAAATATGACATCTGGTTGGGTACATTACATCCAGAAGTAAGTTTTAATTAATACTAAGTTTTCATTTGAGAAAAAGAGGGGCATGTATTTACTGTTCTTAAATAATTTATTTTTTATTTCAGTGCTCTCTGTGTGTGCACTAATGGCTGGACTCCTTCATTTTAGGGAGATTCTGGAGGTCCCTTGGCCTGCTCAGGGAAGGGCAATAGGTGGTACCTTGCTGGCATTGTGAGCTGGGGTGAAGGGTGTGCCCGGCGCAATCGTCCTGGTGTGTACACCAGGGTGACAGCCCTTTATGACTGGATCCGTCGGAACACAAACTGATGGGCCAAGGAGAAAATGCAGATCACTTCTGTGTGAAAGCTGCTTCCTACTGTAGTCAGTTTGATGATACAACATGAAAATGCCATTGACTGTTCCTTTGTGAAAGAATACACTTTTTTAATGAAGAAGCTATCAGTTGTGGTTCACCTAGAAATAACTGTCCAGCCTCAGAGGAACTTCAGATTCCTTATGGATTCATCTTCCTTATACCTTTTTGCAGAAACAGCACTGCATTAAAAACAAAATGAAATGGATTAGAACCTGTAACAAAAGGCCAGCCATAGCTCTTTTGTAACCCTTTTCCTCTCCCTCCTCATCCCTTGTTATCTATATTTGTTTTTGCATATGCATATCGGGATAAAAATGGCCACATGCCATATATATTCTACTCTTTAGGGATGTTACAGGATTCTAAACATAAATAATTATTTCAAAGTTCTCAAAAATATGAATAGTGTATTGTGTACAAAGCTGAGATTAATTTGTTCTACTTATGTGCAACTGCAGGACTTTTACTTTCTGGGCTGTAACTTTTGGGGTCTCTACTGTGTTTTCTTAAAAATACCAGATATATAGTTCAAAAATGTTAGGATGCAAGAAATTTTCATTAAAGAACTGGAAGAGCATAATTTAGATTCTTTGGGATGATGTCTAAATAAAAGGAAGGAATTAATGTGTTGTAATTCATTAAAAAAGGAAACTATAATTCTTTCTTAAATTCTCTTTAGAATTTGAACTAACTGTAGGGTTTAATGTTTGCAATATGTTACAGATGTATTTTGCCAGCTCTGGCGCTTGCATGTATTGTGAATTTTTAGCATGTTCCTGGTAGATTAGGATTGTTTTTTCTGCTGTCCTTGGTCCACAGTAAGCAGAGTTTCAGGCCCAGGAATTTTTGTTTTTGTGTATCTTTCTGGGCTGTGCCCATAAGGCCACGCTAAATTGAAATGGACACAGAATGAAAATGGAATTATGTGGTTGGATGCATCCTTCAGCTCAAAGAAAGTAAAAGAAGAAATGACAGCCACATTCCTTTAACCCTGGTAGTAAATCTAGGTTTTATAATTTTAATCTCTTGATGAGCTTATCACTCCAGATCTAGTCAATTTAAGGTTTCCAAAGCTGTTTATGGGACTTCAGAATACCAATACTTAGCTTAAGGAAAGAATTGTTTAGATGGCCTTAAGACCATTTAGTTGATCTTTAAGTTGTGCTTAATATTTGGAAGTGTTTAGCTTTCACCTTTAATATATATATTTTAAAAATGAAGCTGGCAGTTTCAACACCTTTTATTGCTGCACACTTCCTCTGCAGTACATAAGTGAGATCTTTGTTTCATGTTAGACCCACCTTGGCAGCGTGTGGGGGAAATGTTGAAAAGAACCAGCACTGTAATCTGCATGCAGTGAGATTCCTTCTTCTAACCCTGCCACTGCTTTTCCTTCCTTTATCCTGCCGGGAATCTTGCCCCAGCTCGTGTCAAACTTACAGCATAAGCTATGTTCAAAGCCTGTATGTTAGGAATTTTGTTTCTCTAGTGGCTACTCAATTATTCACACCTTCCTTTTTAATAAACACATGCTAAAACTGCAAGGGGCTGTGTTTTATTTGTTTGGATGCGCCTATGAAACTCCAAACCCCAGGTTCATCAGAGCTTGACAAAGTGCCTTTGTCAAGGCACTTGACAAAGTTCAAGTGCCTTGGACTTTGCTGTTTTTGTAAAGCTGAGCTCAATGTGCCTCTGTTACTAAAGAGTACATTTAGGGGCACAAGTTTCTTTTCCTTTTGCTGAAACCAGAAATATCCTGCCTAGGGAAGAAAACAGCTTTTCTGCTATTCTGTTTTAGAGAGAAGCCTAGCCTAGAAAGTCCAGCTCATTTCTTGACTTCTCATTTTCTCAGAGTTTCTCAGCAACTTGGCAGAAGGGTCAGTATTTCACATGGAAGAAATGCACCAAGTGTGGAAGTTAGATCCCCCCCAGATGACTTTAAGGAGCCTCTTCACAAATATGTAAAATAAAATAAGGACTTTGGCCTTTGCATGGTGAGATCTGTATAATCATTAACTGTCTCAGAGGAACAGTTTTGGTTTCAGTCAATCCAGTAAGAAGGTCTACTGTGAATGGAAATTAATGAACCTGATACCTAGCAGGAGAAGTGAGAACCAGATAGTCTTTTCTAGTGTATGATGTCCTAAGTAAGACTTTGTAGATCCAGATACATGTTCTCATCTTGATGACTGCTCAGCTTCACCTTCAGTCTTCCAGAGCTTTAAGGATTCTCAGAACCAGAAGGTGTGGGGTATACAAATTTGTATTTCCTTTTACTTGTGGAATAAACCCAAGTCGTGCTCACTTTCATGGAGTGCCTTTGCCTGGATGGGTGTGAGGTGACATCAGGAATGCAAACCCTGGGTGTGCTTCAGACGGCAGAACCAAGGTGAGTCTCACAAAGAAAAAATTGAGGTGTTGTCAGGAAAAAAGAGTGGTGCTGTGAGTGGATACCCAGGCAGGAGGGAAGGGGGCTGGGGAGAGAGGCTGTGTTCGGTTTTTAATGCATGATACTCCCTGTGCTGGGAGAAAAGAGTGAACAAAGATGTGGTTACCAGCTGTCTGCCCAGACCTTTTGATTCAGAGGGGAGAGAGATGCCCTGTGGGGAGGAAGGAGAAACATGGGGGTGGAGTGTGAACAGGAGAAATAAGAGGAGGTAGGGATCAAGGATATTGGGGAGGCTGGGTTTGTAATCAGCCCTTGGCTACAGTGAGGTGTTGTGATTCCAAACGCACGTGAGAGTTCCTGTGGGAAGCTGGCACAGACCAAATCACTACGGTTTCACAAAAGGATGTCCTCTAGAGCTCAGGTTGAAATTGAAGGCCATCTTTCTCTTTTGTTTAGCTATGCCCTTTGGGTTTTTTTTATCTTAAAGCAGCTTCTCAGGTTTAGGTTGTATAGTATGTTAAAGCACATAAATGGTTCTTTGAGACCAGATATGATTTTAGGCAGTATAATAGCTAAAGGGAGAGCAATTTCCAGTACAAAGGTCAGTAGTGTTCATTTCTTTATTGACCATAGAGGGAGACTAGAATTACAAGTGTTGGCAGAGTCCCAGCCTAAGCAAACAACATGCTCTATGAACTTTAACTCACTTTGTTCTGTTCAGCACCACATCTGTTTAGCTGCATGGATAACAGTAATAACATTATATTGCTTTGGCTGACAGCGGCAGAGAAAACACTCGGGTTCCTTTGAAAATCGTCCCAGCAAATGACAGCGTTGCTGGAGGTTTAGTCACTTGCTCGTCAAGAGCTGGTACAGGAAGGTAGGCAAACTGGAAAACCTAGTATTGCATAGCTGAGAGCCAGAGTTCTCACGGCTAAGCAAATCGATACTTCCTCCGCCTTCCCTGTCTCTGCAGCTAGGGCAGTCGACTTTATTTGTTCTTCCAAGGAATTCCCCTAATTTAGCAGTATTTTGAGACCTCTCTTTTGAACACTATCCCAACTCTCCCTGTTTCCAGCCTCGTGTCAGAGCTATGACTGAGCATAACTGCAGCTGAAACAAGAAGGAAATGAGTTGGCTCCGTGCTCACTTCAGAGACAGAGGACCTCGCAGAGGCCCTTCTTCAGAGACAGAAGCAATGAAAAGGCAGAGCTCTGCTCAGGAGCATGAGATTATTGAATTACGGGGACATAATGTGGAGGAAAGTGAGACTGATCATGACAAGGCTCTAAATGCTCAAATGAGAAAGGTAGGAATTTCACTTGCTCATTTGATCCTTCCGGTGTGGGAAATACTACACAGCAAGAGGAATGACACTTGAAGGAACGTTTTGTAGGGGTGATTTAATTTGTTGTTTGAGGGAAAGAGGCTAAAAACCCGTTAAATGTGGGGTTTTTTTTCTTTATCAAAGAAGTGTTCTAATATGAGAGTGGGACTTTAAGCTTTAATTTAGGAACTGAAGCTGTAATTGGTTCTCTAATTTTTGCTTTCTCTTTTAATGTGCTATCTATCAGTGGGATTTGGCTCAAAACCAGAAAAGAGAAAAGCTGAAATAAGTTTTAAAACCAGGCTTTCCTTCAGTAGGAGTTAACCAGGAAACAGCACTGCCAAACAAAAATAAGATGTCCCTGAACAGAGCATGCTGGATTCTCTTTATCTCTGAGTAATTTTCAGTTGCTTGCCATTATGGATCTGTATTAATAGAATGCTCTGAAACCTCAGTAAAGATCAGCACATGAATCCTAAGGGAGGTAGCTCCTAGTGCCTAGTTTAAAGCTATGGAACAGACTAATTCTGGCAGAGGAATAACGACATGTTCACACGTGAGTGCTGTCCAGTGAATGGCACTACTTGCTGCAGGGATATTTATAGAGGAGGAAGAGGTTTCCCTCTCTTGGCACAGCTGGGAGCTGTCTGCAGGATCCTCCCCACCCAGCCCTTCCCTCTCCCCTGTGCTGCTCACCCTGGGGCTGATCCGTCCCTCTGACCGGGCAAAATCCCTGTGTCGTGTTCTGTCGGGGTCAGCTACCTCTCCTGTGCTCTGGTGAGCTGAATCAGCTCCCTGCAGGGTCAGACACATTCCCAGAGGTGCAAAGAGGAACAGGAAAGAGGGGAGGAGAGGCAGGGATGTGCTAGATCTACTTGACTGTCCTGAGAAATTTCACCCTTGGGTTTATCCTTCCCCTTTCCAGCACTGCGTTTTCATTTGAGCTTTCTCTATACTGATGATAGCAACTGGCTTTCCATCCCTTACAGACTCCTGGAAAGTTACAGCACTCTGCTTTCTGCTCAGGTTAATCAGAAACCCTGCCCAAATCCCTGCCCAAATCCCTGCCCACTGCAGAGAGACTTTCTCAGCTGCAGCTACGGGCAAAGTTCAGGTGGTATTGTAGTAATTGTGGAGCTGAATGTTTCCTTGGGATCAAGCCAGTTTGCTATGTGTGATTAAGAATTGTGTTTTGTGTAAGTCTAAATGTGTGGTGGGTTAATCAGAACTTGGGCTTGACAGTTCCCTGTGTCAACTGATGAGTCTATGACTGATTTCATAGTTTCACTCTAGGCAGTAGTTACTGGCTTTTAAAATTTTTGAAATCCAAAACGATATGGTAGTGTTAAGTATTACATTGAAATTCATACTTCTAAAATATTTTAAAAATCAAAATTAAAAAAAGTAAATGTGATCACAGCTGAAAGCATGCTGTAAACAAAACCATACTCAGTGTTTGCCTTTCCTTCTCCAGCAGAGCAAAGTTCTGTGTGTAGAGGTGTCTGCAGAGAGTGTTTCCCTTTTTCTGCCTCTGCTCCTGGAGGAATCTCTCCTGTAAGCTCTTTCTCTATATAACTGTTTTCTCTCCCTATTCCCCTGCCACCCACACAAAAGCTTTTAGCCAGCTGCCCAATTCAGTTAAATTCAGTGAAAGCCTCTGTTATTCTGTGTTCTTAGAAAGTTCAAAAAGTAAAGGAAGGAAACTTGGATTAGTGCCTCCAGCAGCAGCTGGTTCCTGCCAATCTGCATGTGTGTGGCCCAGACAACCCACAGAACGTGCTTTGCCTTCCCTGGTACTGATGTCAAAAAGGACATGGAGTTTACTACTACCTTTATGGCAGATGGAGAGGGAGGGAGAAGAGTAATTAAAAAGACAGCATTGTCTGCTTATGAATTCAAACCCTTGCTTCAGTCTTCTGATTCTTCTGGCTGTAGAACAAAACAGATGAAGTTATCTGTTTTGCTGTCACCTAAGCTTGCTTTTATTTTTTTTAATTTTTTTTCCCCCTAATATTCTTCCTGCTGGATTAACTCATTAAATGACTAAATTCAGTCATGGCTTTCAATCTTATTAAAAATTAAGTAACAGGCAAGGTATTGTCCTTTCTCTCCCCTATGAATGTGCATACATGCACAATTGCTTTGAGTGAAGTGTTCTTTTGACCTCATAGAACAGGTGAGATTTACATTAAACTGTCTGTTAAATACACTCAGTAGCCTTCAAGTTTCCAGTCTTTTGAAGAAAAAGTAAGTCAGCTATAAAAGTCTCAATTATTTTATGGAGGTTTTATCACAATAGTATCTATTGAATAGCATTGCCTTTGCTTAGAGTGCTGGCAACCAGAAGCTATGCAGGTTGACATCATCAGTGCTGCAGAGGTGAATGATTTTGGAAATACCTCCAGGGACACCTTTTTAGTTGGGAGAGATGGCAAACATTAAAAGGAGAGCTTGTGGAATATTAAAATTTAATTAACATAGTTAAAAAGAAAATGGAGCCAAGAAATCACCTTTGCAGTACTTTAGCTTTATGGGCCTTTATTCAGGAGTTGGAAATTTTGCACAAAGAGGAATGATCTCTCTCAAGTGAATGTCCTTTACCAATTCTATGTCTGCATTTTCTCCTGCAGCAGTAGTCAAGGCTGGGAAACCCTGAGGTAGGGCATTGTTTACCAGTGAGGCTCTCCCATCTATGTGGGGGTTTTGTTTCAAAGTAGAGACATGCTTAATTTATTTTTTTTTCCTGCCTGATTTGATTAATTGATATGCCCTTTTCTTTTATATCTAGGAGAGAGATCCCTGGAAATCATGCAGGGATGTAGTTTTCTGGAAGTGTAAACTATGGATGGTTATAACTACAATATTTCTAGTGATCTTCCTGGTCATTCTCATCAGCCTAATTCTTTATTCTAGTAAGTAACTCACTCTTGGTTACACCAATACAAATATGCAATATGTAATATCTCTAACAGAACACAAATGCAACAGTAACATCCTCTAATCTCTTTCAGTAAACTGCTGAAGGAACTGGGATACAGACTGCAGAGGGTGGTGTTGTAGCTCGGTAGATGTTGTGAATGCTTTTATCTTAGCAGGCAGCAAGCAACTTATGTCCTGATCAGGTGGCAATTCAAGTTTGTAGCTAAGTGAGAAAATACCACAAGAAGAGATTTAGATATGAGGATGGAAATAATGTTTGTAATGGAACAAGGGCCATTAATTAAAAATGCCATCCATGTAATGGGTGACTTGGGTCCCGTGGTGTCACTGCCTGCCAGGCTCCCAGAGCAGATGACTTTTGCTGATGGAGGTGGGTGATTGATCTCCATGTGCTGCCACTTTTTTTAGGTGACTTGCACTTTCTGTCTTTCCCAGTCAGTCCTTACCTAGGAAAGGTAAATTTGTGAGAAAACCACCCTGGAGAAAGCCAAGAGGGGCTTTTTTCAATACTTCAGCTAACTGAAACTTTTTTCTCCCCTTTCTATCTCCTGTTAATTATTAGATGTTTACACAGATGAGGATGACTACTGGGATCCTGATGAACTACTAAGCAGTGGAAACTTTCACAATTTTTCAGGAACATTGGAGTTAATGTGTGGTCTCCCACACTTCTCCTCTGAGGACATTACTGAGAGGGTAAGTGTTTATATGATTCTTGGCAAAGTTGAGTCTACTTAGAACATTGTTTCAGTGTTTTTCCTTCTAAGAAGTTTCTGTTTCTCAGTTTCTGTGTAGCAACTCAGTCATTTGCAAGCTCATAAATAAAACATGTTGTACTTTTTAAAGTCACAATCTAGAAAAAAAGGAATTGTTTTCTTTTAAGCACAAAAAAGTGTTGATTTTTTTTCCTCTTAAACTTGACCATTTGTTAAGACAGTCTTCACCTTTTTCATAGAATTATTGAATACTTTAGGAGAGGCCTGTGAAAATCATCTGAGCATAATATGGACTAAACATCCTTAGTGCTGCATTCTCTTAATGAGTGTATGATCACAGCCTGGGTTTATAGCTGTGATGTCTGCTGAGCCAGCACAACTCTGAGTTACAGCTGAAATAAGCTCAGCATACCTGGCAGTGATCATTTGGACATGGTGGGAAGGCAGTCTCAGGACACAGACCATCCCCTCCATGAAATAAGAGTTAGAAGAACCTCTTGGTACTAATTAAATCCCAAACCTAACAACATCAGTTGCACATGGCAACATGAGCACATACTTTTAGTTCACCCTGAGTGCCTCTATTGTGTTAAGGTTACATAGCAATCACTCAAATGCACAATTAATTTGTCTGCCAAATTTAAATGACTCTCTACATTTTCCAGAGCAGATTTTGCTGTTGTTTGACCTTCAGCCCTTGTTTTTATGCTCCTTAAAGCACTTTATAAGAATAATCTGCTGTGGTTTGGGTTCTTTTTTGTGAGGGGAAAAAAGAGATTGAAGAAACAATTTTTTTTTTCTTTCTCAGCTAACAGAAGTCTACAGTTCATCTCCAGCTTTAGGACGTTACTTTAGGTCAGCTCAGGTGATTTCTTTCAGGTAAGCAATTTCTGTCACCAAAGTTGTCTGAAAATTACAAGCTTTTGACAAGACATACGTGCTTATGTAAACATGTGCAATATTTAAATAATGTGAAAAAAAGGTTGTTTAGGGAAAATTATGTATATAGGCAGTGAAAACTGTTCAAAGGATCCTCTGGTTTAAGTGGTAAACACTGCTAAAATTATAAAATGACAGGAACATATTGTTGCTGTGAAGTATCATTTGTTATCTTTGATTCCAACTGCAGCCCTTAATAAATATATTCAAGGATATTTATTAAAAGAGAAATTAATTGCCGGAGACACTTTAGATTGATGTAGTTTAAATAATCTTAAATAAATAAAACAGGGTTCATGAGGAGGAGAGAATCATTTTGTTTCCAAAAGAGATAAAGGCAAGAGGAATATACATGTTTCCTGTCACAGAGAAATAGCAGAGAGGCAAGGGAAAGGACAGAGAAAGGACTTCTGAAAAAGAACTCTCACAAAAGAAATTAGAAAGACAGGAGAAGATCAAGGGAAGTAGTTTTGCAAAGTCCCAGGTTCTTTGAGATAGCAAGGACAGAGGGATAGCCACGTTGGAATGTGGCAAGGGGCAAAGTTGTCCCTGGCAAAGTTGTGAGGGCACTTTGCTCTTGAGGAATATTCTTCCTTGCCCTGCCAGCCTTGGGCACACCAGCCTTGTTCAACAGTGAACTGTAGCTCCTTAGCCCTATGGGTACTAATTATGATTTACACCATTAGGTACAAAGCTGCAGTTCTGCACATATATTGATTAGCTAATAACTCTCTTTCTGCACCTCTTTGATGTCTCTCTCTTGCTGCTTCCTTCTTTTTCTTTCCTTTTATTTCCCCCATTCAAGTATTTTTTGAAAATGTTTTGAATTCTAAGAGTACAAAAGTTAGCTGTTGAATTGTAGTCAGTTTTGGTAGACCACAAAAATGAAATCTTCAGAGATGGTCTCCAGTTCACTGGTTTGTGTAATCCACGGCTGAGCTGAGTCAGGAGCACAGCTGGGTGGTCCCTGGCACGGCTAGCAGGAAAACAAGCCTTCCTACAAGTTCCTAGCTGAACTATTATGTGCTATCCTAGCACAGGATATTGCAGTGCCTCTTATCAGTAGCTTCTTGTGAAGCACCATGCTGAAAACCACATCCCATCAGAACACGTGTCCAGCTGCCCCTCCTGCATCTGAAAACATGTCTCTGGCTGCATTCAAGTCTCAAGAGCTGAGGGAGGGGGAGGCAGAAGCCGGCATCTTTGGCAGTTTTCTTTCATAATGTTTTTCTTGGGGAAATGTTTTTTTAAACAAAGAATCTGTTCCAACATTGATATGAAAAGTCAGTCTTCAAAAATAATAAAAAAAAAAGATCCTGTTGAAACTTGAAGACTTTCATCCTTGACTTTGTTTTGCAGTAATGAAAGCTCCACTGTAATTTATCAGCTAGTGTTTTCTGTGCCACCATCAACAGAGGGATTTATGGAAAACAATATGAACCCGGATTTTATAAGGAACATTTTGCGTCAGAATATTTATGATGAAGATACTCTTAATCCTGAGGCATCTGAATGTGACAGGTTAAAGCTCAACCCAACTTCTCTCACGTGTAAGTGCTGTACATTAGAGAAACTGTTTCTTTACAAAGGGCAGAGGTATTTATGGAAAAGGAGAGAAATATTTCTAGAAAGATATTTGGATTCATTAGTATATATGATTTGCATAACAGTATTAAGAACATTTTAAAATAGCTTTCAGAAAGTCTTGATATGCTTAACTTAAAACCTGACACTCACTGTTTGGTCCTCTGATGAGAAAAGGAATAGTGATGAGACTGGTTAGCTGTGGACTCCAACCAAACTTTTCTGATCTAATATTGCATTTTATCTATACCAAAAAACTCTCCTTATATGTGTGTGTACCATAAAGGGGAGGCAAAAAATTTAAAATATTTCTCCTTATTGTACATTCGATGCTGAATGCTAACAAAACAAATTTTAATCCAAGGGATAAAAAAAACTCCTGATTTGTGTCTTTCTGTAGTTTTTTGGAAAGTTTATTACACACAGAAACACCTTTAAAGAAAACAAGTGCTCATTCTTCCAGGTTTCCTAGGCAGTGAGTCAAATGACTACCAGTGACCAGGCAGTAGTGATTCCAAGCCATTTATATTTGTCCTGATAGAAATGCCCATATAGAAGTCCCCTGAGCTTTGAAGGTATACTGAAAATAATGCATGGAGCTGTCTCCCCCCAGTCCCAATTTACTGAGTCACACCAATGTGCTTTTAGAATAATCCTAGGCTAACAATTCAGCATTGCAGTGTAGGTAAGTAAGGTTTGCAATTAACTTGCATTGGTTTTTCTTGGGACTGTTACCATGGGACAAGAGATCAACAAGTTGTGAGTTTCAATTTCTAGAAGCATTTTATTCCTTATATCTTGACAAGATTTATAGAAAAAGTAGCATAAAAAGAGATAGGAAAGAATATGTTGAAATAACTACTTAAAGCTTTATTTTAATATTAATATTGTACTGTTTTAACTTTCAGAGAAATTATGGAAAGATTCCTCACCTTCATCACCACCTAGAAGAGATGGGATTCCCTATCTATAAGCAATCCCAGGGCAAGGAACTATGCATTAGGTAGAAACACTTCTAAAATTGTTGTCCTGTAAATACTGCCTGTGATGCAATATTGTAAATGGAAAATATGGTATATTTATGATGGTGTTGTATTGCTATAGCACTACTACCTAATTCTTTTATATCTCAATTATCCATTTCACTCTTGAGAAAATCATGCATCTGATACATGCTCTGTTGACTTTGAAAGCTCTGCTTTGTCTTGCCTTATGATTAAATCTGAATGCTCTGCATGAGCTTTAAAAGCAGTCTTGCACATGGCTCCTTTTTCTTCTCTTGGCCTATGCAAAATTATCTGCACAGCTTTATCCTCAATGCTCACTTCCATTCAAACTCATATCTGTTGTTTTTTTTCCCTCCAAACTTCACATGCCATGTTTCCTATATATATTTGTATTCTTTACTTATGTGCAAGGTCTCTGCACTAGCTTCTTAAGAACGCTTTAACTCTCATGATTTCCTCATTCTTCCTACAGTCTCCTTGGTCAAGGTGCTCTTTGCTCTATTTTTCTCTTCTTCAATGTGAAATATGAAAGAAGAAAGCAACAGCATGAAGAGACATGTCTTGCTCACTAATGCATGTGAACATCACAGGAATTTTTAAGAGGTCGAATTAGCAGTGTGCTTTTACAGTTAGCTTCTGCTACCAGTGAATAGACAGATGCTTGACCTGTTTTTGTAAATCCGAAGACAACTCTATGCCCTTAATTATCGTTCCTGCCCAGCACTGGGGATAAAAATAAACAGATGTAAGGTATTTGCCTTAATAAGGCAGAAAATAGTCGTTCTTGTTGATGAGAGACCAGATGAGATGAATCAGTGCCAAGAGGAAGGTGCCAAAGCAGGTGACATAGGCCAGCAGTCAGTAGGCCAGTAACTGGCTATAACATAAAAACTAAGCATTACCTTTATGCAGAATGGAACATATTCACTACCATGTGAGTGAAGTATATCTTGTCATTTATTTATAGCCTTATAAATATTAGTACTGTTAGATATTTTATTTTAAGAAGCATTTTGTATTGTAAGAAATATGTCCTGGAAAATTGTTTTTCTCTTTCTAGTATTACTGGTTTATTTAAGGAGTAATCTGACAATGTTATAGTGCATTAAATTATTTTTTTTTACTCTTAAAGTGACTGTTTTCATTCTTTAGCAGCTCTAGTCTTTCAGCTGTGTGAGTTGGAAAATAGCCATTGGAATTCTAAATGCTGAGCTGTATGAAGCATGTCTGAGAGAACTGTACACTCAAACCCATAGTTGCTGTTGCATGTGTTTAAACTGAGCTTGGGAAACGTCCTGGAACAAATTAGTAATTTGCATGACTCTCATATTTGTGGCTTATTCTGATTCCCTCTTGGTTTGTAAGATATAGCATTGACTGTAAGAGCTATAATTTCTCCTCGTGTAGTAGTCTATGCAGCATACAGTTAGAAGAGAGATTTCTTTTGATCCTTATGCTGGGGAAGGACATAGTTCATGGCTTGTATGGCTTGTCCCAAAAGCTGCTAGCTGTACCAACAGGAAAGAAATAAACTGCTGTTGAGATGTTGCTCAATCTTATTGCTCTCACCAAGACACCTGATCCCTTCCTTGAACACTTCTTTATCTTGATTCTAGGAACTGAAAAATAATGTAATAAATAGACTTATTTATGGTGATACCCATATGGGCATTAAGAGTTGAGAAAGGAGTCGAGCACTCATTTTTTTCCCTCCTTTACATCCATACCTTTACCCCAGAACCTCACAGGGAAGAAGGAGGTGGGGCTGGAGTAAGATGTGATATTCAACAGGAAATGTCTGACTCTACAGACTGCATCCAGTCAGGATTGAAGGAAATGTTAAAAAAAAAGTAGTTTCTGGTTATATATCTGTGAGGTAAATTGATCATGTAAAAGAAAATTAAAAAGTGAATTATGACTCAATCCATTAGGGACACAGCAGTGTGAAAACACATAATTATATCAAGTTAGATGTTTTGTGTGAATGATCAATATTAATTTGAATAGAAGGAATGAGAAGAATACCTTAATGACTGAGACATCATTAAAAAGCAGCTTGTGGGTGTAATATTTGTTTTGCATGCACTGTTTTATTGTTTTGGGGCTTTTTATTTAATTCCAACTTTACGATTTCACACTAAGTAGTATTACATTAGAAGGGGGAGGGAAGAATTTGAGAAATTAGTTCTTTATTAAAATTGTGCATTGTATAATGGTACAAATCAAGCATGTCAGTGAAATTTTGTACAAGAGTAAATGGATCTAACACAAGGTTTATGCTTTCATTTAAGATAAGAAACATTCCCCAAACAAACAGAAAGACCCTGTTCTTATTGCATTTTTGAGATTTATAGCAGTAGTTCTTTAAGACCCCTTTAAAAATAGAAGTATTCTACAAGTCCAGAAAAATGTACAGCCTCAGTTGCTTAAAATATTGTAGGTCCTAATTTTCTATACAGGAACATTGTGTTATGATGGCAGTTGGTACTGATTCCCCTGGTTTAATTGTCAAGCTCTGTACCCAGTCCATGTTTCTTTCTCTGACCAGCTGTTCATGGACAGATTAGTCTCATAGTAAATGACTGGTGGACGTAGCCTAATGGGTAAGCTTGGTAACACGAGAGAGATTTGTCTGAAGACCCAACAGCAGAGGTAGGATGGTTCTCATGGCTGCACACACTCAGGCAAAAGGATGCCTTCTAAGTTACCAGGACATCATCATATTCACTTTGCTCTTCAGGGCTGGTGACATTTGCCTTCATCTTGGGCACGCTGACAAGTGCATATTCTGTCTGATTATTGCTGTCAATCACACAGACCTCATGTTTTACGTCATGGCTGACAGTCGAGTACCACAGCTCACTGGAATTCACAGAATCTTTTTTGGCAACATGTTCCTGAGGGGGAAAAGGGGGAAGAGAGAAAGAGGGAAGATTCAGTCTGATTATAGCCTGGAGATGTTTGGAGCCAGTCTGGTACAGCCTGTATGCTCATGCAGTGCTGTTGACTAACACACACTGTCAGGCTGGTAAATCCACAGTCATTTCCCAACTGGCCAGGCTGTGGCTGCACACCTGGAGAGCCCTGCTTAGCAGTGCTGACACAGTGGAAGCTCATCAGCACATGAGAGAGCACAGCAGCACAAATGGGGCCAGGCAGCCCCAATCACCCCGGGCCCCAGCTCCCCCCAGGGCTGTCCCAAGAGAGATCATCCCTGTGACATCCACCCAAGCAGGGAATGGGAACTGATGGGCAAGAAGGGAAAGTTACATAGGACATTTTATGGATGCATGTGAGGGGAGAGCATTTGGGATTTGAACAAGACTTAATATGGGGTGTTTAGGGAAAGGACTGAAGGAAAGAGGTCGGGGTGACTTGCAGAATAAAAGCATAGGAAAACAGAGGAGGAAAGGGAGGGACAGGAGTCACAGCAAGATGCCAGACAGACTAGGGTTTGGGAGGCAATTAAGACCCCAAGTGAATGTGTGTGTGTGACTGTCCAGGAGATGCACTGTCATGGAAGGGGCCCTGGCCTCTCCAGAGATAATATGAGAACTAATCCCTTCCCCAGCAGCTCTTACCTGATTCTGTCCTTGAGAACAGAGAGAAGAGGAAGAAGAGCCATTAGCAAAGGAGGAGGTAAGATTGTGTGGGCAAATGCCTTCCCAGCTTTGTTTAGACTTGTCCCTCCTTTTGCCTCCTGAAGGTGTTTGCTAATGGGCTGTGGGTGATTGTGCATTAAATAGCTAGCAGGATGACTCATTAAATCTAAAGAGCCAGTGTGCACTGATTAACTTGAAGCAAGAAGTTAAAAATTTGTTTGCCCTTATGTTCTTGATTTGAATGCACCGGGTACTGCAGCCAGTGAATAACTACCAGCTTTATAGTGGAATTCTCTGTTGTCTGCAGTTGTGGCAGTATTTTGAGTGTGTGTTGATGGGTTCATGGTGACATTTGCAGCTACTTTCCACATTCTGTTAAATGGAACAAAGGTCTCTGTTTCATGGCTTAAAAACTCCAAAGGGTTAGCTTTTATTTTTCAAGCCTAGAAGAAGGACAGTGTTAGAACAAAATTCCTGCAGAATTTGGCTTGGGTTTTCCAAGTTTACCCAAATCCTATTGTCTGTTCAGATTCTGCTGTGCATGGAAGATCTCCTGACCTGGAGAACATTTCAGTGAAAATAAATTCGGATTTTTGATTTGAGGTTTTACGAAGTTTTGAGATGTAGAAATTCCAGAAATTTTAAGGAGCAGAGCAATCAGGGTAGACTTGCTTATCATCAAGTGCATGGCTGTCTCCTCCCCTAGTCATGATTGCAAAGATGGAAGGGCTCTTAATGTACATGTGACATGAGAACAGGTGGGCTCTTAATTTTCATGAGTGAGTGGCTCTCAATCCACTGAGTGAAGTCTTGGAGCATCTCTTGTCCATAGACAAGACATAGGTCTAACCAAGTGTTGCTCTGAATCACATTTTCCAGAATTCTTCTAGTCATTGTGTTGTGAAAGGCTGTTATCATCAACCTTCTCTTATCAGTAGGGAGACTGAAGTGCAGAGGTGGAGTGATTTATCCCACACGCCAATGGAGCAAGTGTGGAAACTTCCATTATTCACAGGCCAAGTTTAACACTCAGAGGGGCATCTCTTCTATTGCACTAACAGCCCTGTGAGGACTGTTTTTAAACCATGCTCTGGGGCTTTTCCTTGGGACACCAAAAACTCTCAAAACCAGACAGCTACTTGGCGGGTTCCCCATTACAGTTCCACTCCCTCCTCTTCCCCCACAGTCCATCCCACACTCACAGGTACAAATGATGAGCTCATTTCATCACACCCTTTTCTGTCATCTTTCCCACTTTCTTCAAAATTTTCTGCTAAACGCCCACTTATCTGCTGGGCACCAACTTTTGCTTTACTGATATCATCCTTGTTAAAGAAAAAACCCAAGAAACCAAAACCAAACCAACCCTGTTAAACTGCTAAATGGCAGTGCTTCATTCCGCAGTACATAGGGCTTCTGGTGATTGCTTGTCATCAGGTGTTGCAGTGTGTTTTTTGTTAATGGTATGTTCTGTTACCACCCAAGTTGATGGTTTGGTCCAAGTGAGACCCTCCCACCCCACACTGTCAATCTACTCTGAGTCTCCTGTCAATCTTAGGCCCACCACATGCTTGGAATTCCACTTCTGAAATCCCCTAAACTTCAACACTTGATAAGTCCATGTGGCCAAATTTCCCCCCTACCTCCCTCACTGGATGATGATTTTGTGAACCCTGCCTTTTACCCTCCCCAGGATATCTCTGATCAGCTGATGCTTTGTACCCTCCCTTTGAACACCTCCCTATTTCAGCTGTTGCACACTCACATTTTCTGTCTTTTCACCCCAAGATTCCCCAGAGCAATAAATCCTCTATTATCCCATGCAAAAGACCTCCCTCTCGTCCTTGTCTCCTCAGAGCACAGTCTGACAGCCAAAAAGCCGTAGAGTGAGTGCTCTAGTCACACCTTGGGTCATCCTGTTCCTGGGGTGTGACCCACTCCTGGAGCGGGCCGAAGTGACAGAGCCAGATCAGCTCCAGCCCCTGTGTTAATCAGGGACTCAAGAGGCAGCTTCATTTACCCTCTGCTAAAATGAACTATTTAGAAAGCAGAAGCAGCAAACCACAGCTACTCAGCTCCCGCCTCTTGGGGCATATTAATACACACAAACAATCACAGACAAACAACCACACAAGACTGTTAAGTGCAACTGTTGAGAAGGGGCTGTTCCCCCACCCCTGCCTTCCAGGATGATAAATTTGGGCAGAGAAGCAGGGCACACACCAAGTTATAGAGTTACCTCTTAAATTACTCTGGAGTGAATTGCTAGAGCTCCTAAAGCTAACCCCAAATGAGGGAGGTAAGATGAAAGCGCAGTGTGTTTATCTTACTGGTCTTTCCTGTGTTCCAATGCAACCATTTCCTCCATTCTGATTTATCAGAAACTAAATGTGCAACCTGAAAGGGTGTGTTTGGTTTTGTGGAGGTTTGTTTTTTCTTTCTTTTCTTCCTTCTAGAGGCAGTGAGACACTGGAAGGGGAAATCTTATTCTTTTCCAACAGAGACTTAGGCATTTGTTGATACATCTGCTATTTTTTTATAGTGCAAAGGTTAACCAAAACCCTTTAAGCCTCAATGTATTAAATCTCCCTTTGTTTTTCAACTGAAGATTTCTTTATTGCTAAACCTGGTTGGCAATAGTCCATTTAAATGACTTCTAGAAAATGTCATGCTGAAACTGAAACACTTTCAGGAAACATGCCAGTAGTCATGAGACTGCTTACCAAAAAGCTGAGTGGAGAAGGGAGGGAGAAGAGAGAAGCACCCCAGCACCCATAAATTGTGCAGTGGCTGAGGACATTCACTGAGACATCATCACAAGGTTCAGCCTCCGAATTGTCTGATTTGGGCCACACAACATTACACTCAGCCTCAGAAATGATGGGTGTGTGCTGCAGTATGTTTGGCCACCAGCTGCCCAAGAGTGGGGCTGCATCTCAGTGTTAAGTGCATGCAATTCTTTTGTTGGTAGGCTTAAACTGGTGTTTTTCAGCATCCTAAGCAATTAGTCTGATTATGGGCTTTTCTTTCTTCTGCAGGAACATGATGGACACTTTGTCTTTCTAATATGTGGATGTTTGGATGTTGCACCAGTGACTGGAGGTGGGGGGAGGGAAAATCAGCTTTAGTCTTTACCTTGATGGTATCTGGTGGATAGATGCAGGTCTGTGCTGAGGAAAGAATAAAACACATATGATTGTCATTCTCTGGTGTAGCAACACTAGACAAGGATTTTCATCAGCACAGCATTTATTAAGTCACAGACTGAAAATAGGTTGTGAAAAAGCATGAACTTGTGTGACAATAGTCGGGAAAAGGGTTGAACCTCTAAGAACTAAATAAATCTGATGGCTTTTTGAGATTTATCTTGTCTCTATTTTATACACCCTTGTGTCACACAGCACTGTTCATTGAACTGAACTAAACCTAGATGAGCAATATGCTTGGGTTTTTCTTTTTGTTTTGTTTTTGTTTCATTTAATTAACTGAAATCAGTCTTACATGTCTGTCTTAGAAATGAAAGTTCTTACTTGCTTTCTGACTGTGTTTTAGCTTTATGACCCATGCAGCCTTAATTTTGCCTGGAATTGCTGGCTGGGTGCTGGGGCACAGAGGCACTGCCTGATGTGCCACATGCACTGGGTGTCTGTGTGCACAGGTTGGGCAGTCTGGAGCTTTTCTGGAAATTTGTCTCTCTGTCCCATAAACATCTAAGTGGCAGAGGTCTGTCCTTTTACATCCTGCTTTCTCCTAGCCTTGTCTTTATCAGTCTGGTTGGTTCTTAACATGAGGTGGATTGAACACGTTGCTCCTGTAAAATTTCAGAGCTGAACTTTCACTTTTTCTAAAGATATCAAGGCTTTTTAAGCCTACTTGTTTTGCAACCTGACAGGAGAGGCATCAGTCAATTTGCAATTAAATATTAATAACTCAATATTGCATTAAAGCTGCTATCTTAGAGAATTTATGGTATTTTCAAACATTATTGTGCTGCCTTAATACTTCCATGAAATTGCCAATGTAGATGACTAACAAGAAGTGGGTTTTCACTAATACTGCAGCTTGTGAAAGTGGTAAAAGTATTACACCTTTGCTACATGAATGGCTTTACCCATAAGAGGGAAGAGGCAGCAGCCCGAATCTAAATCAAGACCTCCTGATTCACATGAGCACATGTGATTCTGGTTATCACAGAGTTTTCCTAATTGCATATTCAATATGAAGAAACTATTTTGATAGAACACCTCATACTGACATCTGTTTAGAGAAAGTCCTGAGCAGTGCTTTTGTGTGGGGAACAGGGTCTGGAGTGTGAGTAGATGTAGGCTGTGCTGTGCTGGCAGCCCACTGGCTGCAGCAGCCCTCCACCTCCTTTGCAGGGGAAGAAGCAGGGGCACAGCAGAGGTTCCCCCACTGTGCTTGCAAGCCTGCAGCTCTGGCAGTGATGTACAAGGGCCAAGTAAGTGTCCCATGGCAAGAGGCAGCAGCTGAGGCACCTGGGGCTCTGTGGCTGGAGGGGATGTCTGCCCACTCCTGCTGCCTTCTCCAGAAACAAAAAGGACCAAAGAGCCCCCAAGTAATCCAGCACAATGGGACATCAGGAGGGCAGGTACTCACTAGATGCAGGGAGGTTTCTCACCATTGGGGTGCAAAATGCCTTGCCATAGCTGCTGTCCATGGCTGTGCCTGCCAGCTGCCTCTGCAGTGATGCAGAGAGCTCCCACATGTCCCCATTCATGCCACACCATCCCCAAGGGGCTCGAGCTTCTTTACTTACTTTGCTTATGGGAATATCTTTTTCTCCTGATGGGGACAGGCACTTTCCACCTAGGGCATGGAAATAAGGGTCAGCAGACAGATCTGGGGCTTCATGGTCCTCATTTCCCACTGCCAGCCAGGGGCACATGTAAACCTGTAGGGAGATTGCCTTCTCCAGCTGTTTGGACAAGGCACTTTATGCAGCTTCCCTGCTGCTGTTCTCCCTGAGAGGCAGCTCCTGGCAGGCACCCAGCCCTGCTCTGGGGGCTGTAGAAGCAGGGGCTGCCACGGGGTAGGAGAGGCACAAATTGTAGGTCCATGGTGGCAGCTGTTGGCAGATGTTACAGCATTTAGCTGTTCCTGGGAAGTACAGCCTTTATTCCCTGGGAACCATGGCAGTACAGTAACAAAGTTTGTGGATTGGAGGAGCAGCCAGCCTTTCTGGGCTTGTCCATATTAAATACCTCTTGGTGGGTGAATCAGGAGCAAATATTGGCAAGAGATAAGAAAGCACCAGTCTCATGCTCCCACAACTGATGTACATCAATCTGATTTCTAGCACGTCTTGGGAAAAATCAAAAGGAAGAAAAACATAGCAATAGTGTGACAGAAAGGACAAACACACGGGGGTGAGTGCAAGGCTAGCGGATCTGATGTCTAGCAGTTGAAATAATCCTTGCTGGTTCAAGAAGAAGGCTTTGCTTGCAAGTTTAAGTACTGAAATTATTTGGCAAAGTTAGGAGCCTCTACACTGTGTTCAGGTTGGTGTTAGCAAGTTTCTTGGTAATAAGAACTAGGCTTTCTGGGGTCTGCACTGCTGCTTATAGTTTACAATTTTGTGCTTGTAAAAGGCCAGTAATTAACAAACAGTTGACAATGTAGTGTTAATATCTATCTGCTAGATTTTTATATATAATAAAAATGTGCTAAGGGATGTAAAGCTGCCAAGTCATATGAATTTAGGGATTACACACAGCATGCTGGTGGAGGTACATTATGAATCAGTCTCTAATTGCTTATTTGCATCTTTTTTTCTTTCCCAGGACTGAGGGAAACTGGCAATGCCTCTATTCTTTTTTGCGGTTGATACTTTCCTTGCTAAATGTGTGCTCTTAGGTCTTATTTCTTTTATAAAGTACCTAAGTTCCACAACTCACCTGGAATAATTTCTTTCTGCAGATGTCCCTGGTGCTCTTATAAGATTAGCAGAAAGTTTTGAAAATATGAGTGAACTTCCCAGTTTTCTGTTTAGTGGGAGAACTTAGCTTTCATTACAGCTGGATATAAAAATAAAACTAAATAGTACCTCATTCCAGATTGCCTACCTGGTTTTCTTTGAATTATGTATAGAGTTTTGCCTATACTGAATATAAAATTCTCTAGCTAAGTTGGAGATGCCAGTGTGACTATTTCATATAATTCAATAGAAGTCCTTTGAGCTACATTTAAAATAAATTATGTATATGTATTTATAATACACAAAATTCACATTAGGGGCCTGTTGTAGCTGTCAGATATTGTGAGTTTGATATAAGTATTTTTGTTTCCTGACCTCTATTTATTACACTTTTTCTTGTTTATATTCAGTTGGCTTCTGATTTTTTAGTCCCTCGCTCAGATGAAAAGGCTGTTGGGTTTGGGTAGCTCTTCCCCTGGACTGTCAAAAGATAAATAGCATATATTCCTACAGAAAATCAGATCTGTAAACTGATGCATAACCCTCAGATAAATTCTTATTTAGTCAATCATGTGTAATCCTGCAGGGAATATACATTGTATGGCCTGAAAGCTGAAAGCCTTTCTCAGCATCTGCATTTGTGCCACAGACATGCTGACTCTTTGAGGCAGGTCCCCAGCAGTTAGAGAAAGGGAGCCCAGCTTGCCTGTGTGGGGAGAGGGGTTCTGAAGGGTTGGCTCTTACTGGGCTGAGATTTTTTGAGAAAATTATAGGTATAGATTTATTAGTAAAAATGCTGGGAAACGGTTCTGACCAGCAGTCGTGAAAGAGGACAGATGTGACTCTCATTAAAATGAGAACAAAAGCAAATTTCCTTTTCCTTCTTTCCATAGTTTCACTTTGCTCTTTGCAGAGAAGCTGCATGAACTATGTTACAGGGCTGTCATCCTCAGGAAGCAGTCAGCCCAAACACAGAAGTGCCTCTAAAAAGCAAACACTCCAAACAGAAGGCATGAAATAGCAGACGTGGGGATGTATAGGAAGAAGGAAAGAGTCAATAAATTAATTACAGAGGAAGCAGCAGAGTTTACAGATAAATGGTAGGGTCTGGAATATTTTCTTCCAGCAGCTGCTATTAAGAGCTCAAGTTTGTTTTCTGCTTTGGACACCTGAAACTAAGATTGCCTTCAGTCTGAATTTAGTTCAACCCAGCTGCTAAAGGGCCGAGCACAGGCAGTGGATACCCTTTTCTGTCCCTGAAGGGGCATTTCCTGGGCAGAGGTGGTGGGATGCTGCTGGTAAGGGCACACAGACACCCACAGAGCCACCTTAATAAGGGGTGATGCCAGCCTCACCTGCTCCCAGAAATATTCACTCCTCTGACCTGCTGTGGGCCATGACATCATCCACCTTCAGGAGGGACCTGCTGCAGCTGTTTTCTCTGTCTAACTTGGTGTCCCACAACCAGAGGTTGCTGGTCCGGAAAGAGCAGGAGCTTCCTCCAAAAATACCCAGTTCTTACCTAACTCCTTAAACTCACCACCCCTGACACAAAACTGCCAAAGTCTCAAAACTCCCCATATCAAAACAAATAAAAAGTGACATCCTTGCCCTGTGGCTGGCTACCCCATCACTTCAGTACATTTTAATTCCTGCTGCCCCTGTAATTGACTCTGGGGCCTCCTCCATTGGACCCCACCAGACATGGTTGGTCCTCACCTACATGTGGGTTAATTAATCTGATAAACTTTGCCTGCCTGTCTCCCTGGAGTGATAATTTTGGGATATTTCTTACAACCGGCTGCCAATTTTCCCAAAACCTACAGACATTCCCTCACCTGCATGTGCCCATCTACTTTGATTCTTTCCCACATCGAGTTAAAGTTACTCAGGAGAGGTGTTGATAGCTGGATGATGTAAATGCATGAGCCTCATTCCTTAGGAATTTTATGTGGCTGGGCTGACTCTTATGAGATACATATAAACTTTGTGTTGTAACCTGAGCTTTCTCTTCAGCCTGACTCTGGGCTGGCCTGTGCTATGGAGCACAGGAGCCTTTCCTTGCTGACCTTCAGTCTCTGCCTCTCACACTGCCTGGAGAGCAGCAATGGCCAGGACTGGAGCTCTGCAGCACCAGAGTTTTGCAAAGATGCTGAGTCACTGCATAGGAATGCCTGTTTCTCTGGAACAAAAACAAAAACCAAACCAAAAACCCCACCCTCATCATTTCTCCATCACTCTGAACTTCTGCAAGGTCTATGATTTTTCTGAAAGAGGCAGTTTTTCAGCAGTGGGGCAGCTATGGCTGAGGAGAGATGCACTACACAGAAACCACCCCCAGCTGGCATGGCTCATCGGCAGCAGCTGGAGTGAGATGATCTGCAGTTGCTCTCTGCCATGCAAGGGCAGCTGGTCAATGCTCTCCCTGAATGCCTTCTCCTGGCAGTGGTTTGTTGGAGCTTTTGAAAGTGAAGGAAATGGGTGTGGAGCTGCATGAGCACAGACTGGGGCACAGCACCTTGCCAGTGATGTCTTTTATGGCAGTGCCCATCCCCTCTGATGAGGGATATGGGTTTCACAGCCCTATCAAGCTAGCAGAAAAAATCTGCCTTACAAAAACCTTGCTTGCAAGGTTCTTCTAAAGAATTCTGTTCTTATTCCCACTCCTAAAAAGCAGTCAGGAATTATTTCAAAAGCAACACAAGTCCCACACATAAGGATGACAAGACCACTTAAAGCAGTGGGGATTCAGCAAGCCAGGGAGCTGAGAGCCTGGACCTGAGACCCTTAAGGCACAGGAGCTCCTTGCTGCCACAGGTGAGGACCCACCAGTTTCACATGGGGTTTTTTTTGCCTTGACTCAAACTGCTTCTGAGAGCAAGGCTTCATGCTTTAGGGACTTCTGCCCTTTTCCTCAAGGCCAGGTAATGTGGTCACAACTTAGATGTCTTGCCAGGACCTGCAGGGACACGAGAGATGCATTTGCTTTGCAAACAAAAAGAATGCTGAATTTTGTCAATGGAGGGCCTCATCTGAGCTCCTTAAGACCAAGCAAGCAGTCAGGGTGGAGTACTCAGAGATTGCATGACCTTTTCTTTGACCTATCAAGAAGACAATGGAAAAGAAAGGGAATTTTCCACCTGTCCTAGGTGATTCCTGTTGAGCATCTTCCTCTTTATAGTTCCTTAGGAGACAATCTATTCCTAACCACTGTTGTACATAACTATAGGATATCTCACGTACAGCATTTAAATATATTGTACAATTTAGTCTATTTCTATATAGTGTATATAAAAGCTTGTCTTTATGAGACATGGTACCAACAGATAAGAGATAGCAAGGTGAATCTCCTTCCTGTCTGGAAACTTGGAACAGATGACAAACGTTCTCTGTTCCTTTTGTTCTTTACCAGGATGGACTCCCTCCCTCCCCTCAGCAGACTCTCTGTGCTGGGAGCTTACAGACGATGTCACCTCTGTAAACATCCTGAGGAAATACTCTTTGACATACTAAGAACTAAACTGTTCATCTTAATTTGCTTGCTAAATTATGTTCTGTCAATCAAGAAGCTCCTCATGGTGCCTTGTATGATCCCTTGAGGCTGATTCATTGCAGGTATCATTTGTTTTGGAATCAGTCTCTTAGTCCTATTGTTTAGTAATTAAATACAACATGGTATTGGGCTTACCTTACTTTTGGTACGCAGTTTCCCATCCTTCCACTGGATCTCTGCACCCACCCTTGGTAGCCAGTTTTGGTGTGGTTTCCTTGCTGGCTGAATTGTTTTCTGTACTGGCTGTTCTACAGAACGAAACTCAGTGACCAAAGCAGCTCGCTATCTCACCGTAAGTGCATGCACCTCTCAGATGTTGTGCACCTAAAAAACCAAAAACCACCCCAAAGCCTCCACTGCGGGGAAACGTTAACAAGTGGGGGTAGGAGAGGAAGAGAGGTAGAATGGATGAATGATGGAGCTTCCTGGGGTGCTGGGATGATCTGGTGGTCTCCACAAAGCGATTAATGTGTTGCAGAGTGGATTGCCTCTAGGTTTGGTAGTCTGAAATAGCAACTTAGGGTGCTTTTGGCAAGAGGAAACCACATGCCTAGCCATCTTGCTCTTCTGAGAAATGCTGTGACAAACTGAATGGTAAAAACCAAACACTTCAAACCACAATGAAGCATAGCCCTTGCTACTGAAGCTTTCCAGTGCAGTCTTTTTGTGATTATTTTTTTCTTTTATGTCCTTTTTTTTAAAAAAAAATAAACATATATACTTTTATGCCTTTTTCTTTCTCCCGAGCTACAAGGATGACAGAAAAATAGAAGAACCAGAAATATAATTTGCAGGGTTTGTTGGCTGGGGAGGAAGGAAATTTAGTTGACACATTGTAATTGCCATACATTGCCGGGGAAAAAAATATTCTCTGTAAGACTTCAGGTGTCAGCAGCCATTTCATCAAACCTCAGAGGTGAGAAGTGTTGAGCAGTTAACAGGACACTCTAAGAATATGTGCTGTCCCCTGGGGAAGTATGGTTTTTCTCATAGATGTGCACCACCATGGTGTGGTCTCCACTTAGGGCTCCACTAAGTAGCCCCCTCCTTTGTTTCTGTTTTGCACTTTGCCAGGCAGCCTAACACCAGATTTCAGCAACAGAAGCTGTAACTTGCATCTGACAGCAGGGTGAAAGCAGAGGGAGGGAGTCCAGTTTGGGGAGAGATCACAGATCACATACCTATTATTCAAACGTGACAAGGATAAACAGCTATGTCTGTGTGCAAACTACCCTTGTGTGCTCTAAAACCTGTGCACAAACACAAGAGTTTGTCTGTAACCCTGCCCAAATGAGCACTACCTGGTCCTGCAGCATCCCTTGGCCTTTGAACTGGCACAGCCTGCCCTTATGCAATGCCAGAGGCTGGAGCAAATGTTGGTAGATGTAGCTACTGTCCTTGCCTCAGTGTACTCTCCAAATTCAGCTGAGATGCAGAGTGATTTGCCACATGCAGGCACTACTTAAACATGTTCTAAAGTTCCAGACCTGTCCAATTGCATTTAACAAGCTGCCTCCCAACAGTGCTATCTACAGCTAGAGGTGAGGAACCAACCTCCAAAAGTCACTGCAACTCAGAAGTGGATGAAACCCTCTCCACCTGTTTTGTTCTCTTTACAGGCAATGTCCTGAGAGGTGGCACTGAATCCTTCCGACAAGGTAGGCAGATGTCCAGTGGTTAACCTGGGCTTGGATGGCTGAAAAAACAGTGGTTTAGCCTGGTGGTTGATAAACCAATGTTTTAGACTATAATTGTGCCTGAGTGGATTCCCTTGGTAGTATTTTCTGGAAGTTCATCTATGTGAATTATTAATTGCATTAGTCACTTGGTCTGTGGGGAAATGCTGGCATTTCGTGACTGTGCAATTCTTTTATGTCCTGTTTCAAATTTACTCAGAACAATAGAGAACACCCTGGTGAAACAAAAAGGAAGAAAATAGTACAAATCACTGTGCTTTTCAAGCTGTGGTTACAGAACTACTTCTGCCTAATTTATCCTAATTTATTCACTGTCTTTGGAATGTGACTGAAGCTCAGGCATTGCGTGCAGTTCTCAGAAATGAGGATGTCGTGCAACTGAAGCTGAAGAGCATGGCTTCTGACGGGCAAGGAAGGAGGTCTGTAATCCAGCAAAAGTCTATGCAAAGATGAACAGAGCAGCAATACATGCACTTAAAGATACATTCATAAATTTCAAATAAGTGGTTGGATTAATGGGTCTCACACTATGAGTAAAATGTTGTGTTTAAAGCAATTAATCAACTGCTGATGTTATCTGGTCCCTGGAGGAAGGGGAGTGGTCCAGAAGAGGTGCTGCAGCAGCTGGATGTGCATGCAAACACCGACTCATGAAGGCTGCTAGGGAGGTCCCTGCAGGCTCAGGTTCCCTGTGGCACCAGGAGCTGTCAGAGGAAAAGCAGAGCTTAGAAGGAGCAGCCAGCATACACAGCTCTTTCTCACCGGGGATGCTCCAACAAATTAAACCCACCAGCTTTAAAAAAGCAGGTATTTTAAAACTAATTTTCCCCACCAGCAGAGCCTTCTCTGTCATTTGCTAAGACTGAAAGTTTGTTCTTCATTTAAAAGTGTTTCCTCTAGCAGCGCACAGTTTTTAAGGGTTCAGGAAGATCAGAGTGTTTCTGGGAGAAAATAAGTTGGTTAAACCTGACAAGAATATTTGCTACTTACCAGTTGGGCTTGCAATTCTTTTTGAACTCAAATGCAGTTCCTCTTGTGATCGCTAAGTGGAGATGTCACATTTTGATCAGGCCAGAATGCTCTTCCAGAAATTTTGCAGGAAAGTGCAAGCATGCAAATAACTCAAGGGAAGGAAAATAAGGTATCTCAAAGGGAAAAGGCAATAGTATGAAGCAACTGCAGTTTTCAGACTTATGGGAATGATTTTTTGAACCTACTCAAAAGCACATCCAAAATGTGCTTTTTTTAGAGGAATACTGATACTTGCGCTGTTTCTGTTTTCAGATTAGTTGCCACTAAGGAGAGAAGGAATCATAAATGTAGAAGCATGTGTGAGAATTTTTTGTGTCACTTTATGGCTTGGGCCTGCTGGATTTGCATAATTTGAGGCTAATCTGTGTGGCCATTCAACTGAGAGAAAACATTTTATTTGCAATCATAGTCATTTGCAGTAGTAAGAATTTGCAAAAATGCAATCCACCTCATCAGAAATTGGAAATGTGAAACACAATTGACCAGCAGAAGTTTGATTAGCAAATGAGGTCTCACAGGCTGTCTGCCCCACTGTGCCATAGGAAAGCACCTGTGGCTGAGGGCTTGGCTGGTTTCAGCAGTGATCACAACCCACACAAAAAGGGGAACATGGGCATAACAATGACAAAGCAATAAGGCACAAAAACAATGATTCAAACAAGTTGTGTGACCTATTTTTATGTCGTCTCAGGGGATGGTGGAGGAGGAAGGGCATGCTTATGGAAGGGCAACCCTGTTTTCCAAGGGACAGGGCTGGGGAAGGATCATGGACCTGTGGAGATGGGGGCAATCTCAGTGGAGGAGAGGTGAGACCAAGCCTCTGCTCTTTCCCTGGGGCAGCACATGACCTAGGCCCTGAATCCACCTCTTGGCTTGCTTTGGTCTCCCTAACCTAGAGAAAGAGTTGTGTCACAGGAGCATCAGCAGCTCCTGGGTGTTCACTGATGTGTGCAGACCCCTAACTGTGTCATCTGCATTACATATAGGGATATTTACACTACTCCTAGCAGTGTGACCTTTCCTGGAGCTCAGGTCAAGGCCAGGGTGGCCTTTCCATCTGCAACCCACAGACACTGGGTGCTGAGCCATTTTCAAAATCTGTGCTTGTATTTAGGTGCTTATGAATGTCCAACCTTATGGACAAAGTGCTTGTGAAAAACCCAGTACCCCTGTCTGTGTGTGTCCCAGCACAGCTGGGAAAACCTGAGTTTCTGGGACTGACTTTCATTGTCATGTCCCCTAAAATTCAGTTGTGTCATAGAGGCAACAGGTTTTACAAGGTGCCATTTACTGTAGTTGCATGGTGGGGAATGTCCCGAGAGTAAGAACTAAGTGTATAAGAATGGGGAAGTGGCACTCAGTGGATCAGTCACTCGTCTCACAGCGCACAGCTAAGATGATGATGGTCACTTGCCTGCTCCTCTCCAGCATCTGGGCTGCTGCTCCAGGTAACTCCTCTGTCTGTCTGGGTGTCTGTGTCACAATCCTAAGAGCATTAGGGACCTCGGTGGCCACGCCAGCCTCCTTCTGTGCTGCTGGGTGCTGCAGTACCCACCTTGTACCCTCCTGGGGCAAGCCCAGTGGTGACACGGCACTTGTGGCACTGTACTACTTATCTGGGGCTTCAGACATGTCACTGATGAGTGTGTGAAGAGCATCCACTTCTTAAGTTACCATCAGTGTATTTATAAATTCCAGAGAGATGTACAAATTTATTGCAATAGGAAAATTATAAAGCAGACAAACCATGCTTGTAGGTATCTGCTCAGGCCATCAAAAGCATGGGTGTATTACATTGGTTTTTTATATAAAATCATGTAGAAAAGGCTGAATTAGTTTTAAATTAGCTTTCATGATCATGGTTTGTAGTCTGCGCAGATCTCAGCTGTGGCACTGCTGAGATCTGGAAAGCAAAGTGACTGGCACAGCTTGACAACTGGCTTCTTGGTCTTTGATGGAAATCCGCCTGGCCATGGTCACAGACAGAATCTCAGAGTACTTTGTAGAGTGAATTAGCCTATTGTACCTCTGGGCTTTGCAGTTACCCTTCTCTGCAAAGACATTTCCCTTTCTTGTAAATTGAGTTATGTTTTCAGTGCTGCAGCTGTTACTGCTGATATCTCCCTTCCCATGCTGACATGCACAAATAAACTTTGAAAACTATTTTGCCAAGAGAACTGTGGAGCTGAGCTGTCAGCCTCACCTTGCCTGTACCCTTAACAATTTTTTCATGTCTACAAATTGGAAGAGGAGACTGACTGTTTTCTTTTTTCCCCTGGAGAATTTTAATACCATGGCATTTGTACTGTGAAAGTTTTCTCCCTGTGCGCCTTCAGTAGGGTCTTTTCTGCAGCTGTTTCTCAGAGCATGACTTTGATGCTGAGATAAGAGGACAGATGTAGTTTGCCTCAGGTCCTCCTTACCTTGCCTTTTTCTTCTGGTTTTCTGATCTTTTCCAATCTCTGACATGTGTGAATACATGATGTATAGTGAGACACATAATAATTTTTAGTATTTTTACTGTTTTGCTTCACCCCACACCACAGGTGGGCTAAAAGGGTGGTATTGGGCCAACATCTGTTTGGTTGTCAGCATGGTTGAAAGTTTGGGGAATCTGTCCATGGGATATCAGTCCTAACAGACAGATCAGTGGCTCCCAACAGCAAAGCTGCCTTTCTCAGTGGTGCTCTCTGCAGCACAGGTATCAGGCTGGCAAGATGCTTGGTGTGAGAGGTGACAGGTCCAGTGAAACTTTCTGGGTAGTTCTTTCAAGCTGCTTTTTCAACTTTTCCCTAGATGGAGGGATAGATAAATCCTCCAGAGTTGCTCTGCTTGGAAATGAAGATGAGGGGCTGCAGGGGCCTCTGCTGGGGTTGGGTTGCAGAAGAGTGTGAGAAATGCTGAGTGTGGCACCTGCTTCTCCCCCAGCCTCTGTGCAGGTGATGAACAGAAAGGTCCAGTCAGTCCAGGTGGGAGGAAACGTGACTTTTTCATGCCGGTCAGTCACGAGAGAAGATGTGATACAGGTGACGTGGCAGAAGGAGACGGACGGGGCTGAAGACAACATAGCAACTTACAGTACGATGAATGGCCAGAAGATAGCCAAGGCCTATGTCAGCCACGTGAGCTTTGCCCACAGTGAGCTACAAGCCTCGGCCATCTCTCTTCATGGAGTCACCCTCCACGATGAAGGATGCTACAAATGCATCTTCAACACATTTCCCTCAGGGGCTGTCACCGGCAGGATGTGTCTCAAGGTTTATGGTAAGGCACTGTAATTGTGTGTGAGCACTCATCTGAGGACCAAGTCATTTTTCCTGTGAAAAAACCTTCCCTAACATTGCTACACTGATGTGGGAAAAATATTTGTCCCTGGCACTCTCCCCCTCTGGTTTTAGCTCTGATGGGAAGTCAGCGCTCAACAGTTCTTTAATTTGCTTCCCTTTCAAGTCAGCAACAGCGAGATTCAAAACTGATGCGTAACCCATGACTTCCTCCAAGTTTCCCTGGTGCTGTGCTGTGCTGACAGCTGCATGGCCACAGCCATGAACCCTGTCCTCCTCTGCTTCCTTTCACTGCTGCTCTCACCTCCTAATCCTGGAAATCAGGCCATTTTTAACTTGCTCTGCATTTGGTTATATAAAAACTGCTGAGTACTCAAAAGGCAGAGAGGCACATGCGTGACCAGAATAGCTGGAAGCTCATTTTGAAGCTAGAGTAAAAATAACAGTAGTTGGGCTGGGGTCAGGAAAAGAATGCAAAAAAATAAATAGAAGGCTGAAACACTGTACAGCTCTTGGGATTTGACATATGAGTATCTTGATCAGGTCAGCATCAACTAGCTTAAATAAGAGAGTGGAAACAAATCATGAGTCAGGATGGCAATATTTGTCACCTCCATATGAAATTACCAACCAGCAAGTGCAACCTGAAATACAGACAAATAGATGAACTAAAAAAAACTAAGAGTGACAAGCTGCTTATCTTTTGAGGAAAAGTGCTGGATTTTGTCCAGCTGAGAAAGCTGAGACATTAAACATGCTCTGAGGACACCCTGATGGCTCCTGGCTTTCTCAGGGATGAGACTGCTGTGGGGAAACTGGTGAAAGATCAGTTCCCATATCCCATGTGGAGAGTATCAGTATTTGTGTCCTGTCACTGGTGATATGACCCCTGCAGAATATTTTGTTTTTCCCTAGTACCTTCTGCTGACAAAGACATAGACACATATGTTCACACACATCTCTCGAGTCCTCTGGAGAAATAAAGCTCCTAACTTATAGGGGAAAGGATGTGGTGGTGGAAAATACAGAGGAAAACAAAAGTTCTTTTTCCCCTCTTTTGGGAAAACTCAGACAGAGAAGAGAAATGAGGAGAAATCCATGCAGTATTTCATATATGAAGAGGAAAGTTCCTAAAGAAATACGGTTTTGAGTCATTCAGAGGGTAAACACTGATTATACGATACAGGAAAAACATGGAAGTGCTTTGCAGAAGAATCCCGTTCTTTTTAACCATTTAGATCTAAACACAGAGATTTATTTTGGGTTTGGGTTTTGGTTTGGGTTTTTTTTCCTATCTAAGTGGGGGAACTCCTTCCCAAACTCATTAACCTTTTGTCTACTGTTCATCCCTCACCAGAGCACTACTTCTTAAAAAAAAAAAGGGATGTTTTTCTGCTGCCAAAAACACTCATGTAAGCACCTCTTCCTGCAACTCAGATGAAAATGCATCAACTGAGAAGGGTTGAACTTCTCTCATGGGGTCATAGGCCACGAGGCTGCCTCACCAAGGTCATGGTGGCCTTCGTGTCATGTGCTGTATCAAGGCAGCCCTGGAGGGTCACCATGAACAAACTGAGCATTTGGCACTCTGACAGGAGCTTTTAGTTCATATATGGTTATTTCATTGAAGCTAATTTATACAATGTGACTTAAAACCCACAGTCTTGCTCATTATTCCCCAACCCCTAATGGTGGGAACAACTTGTCTGAACAAGCCCAGAGGGTGCCCCAGGAGGGAAAGTGAAGCCAGCAGGAATCTCCCAAGGCTCAGAGGTTGAGGCCACGGTGAGCTAATCAGAGTCACCAGCTGAAACTGAAATGGTGCCATGTCTTTGCCCTCAAGAGGGGACTGCCAGGGAGTTTACAAGCTGGTTGATTACAGCAGCCTTTGCGAGCCCGGCTGTTCCGGGACAGCACGGGCACCATCACCGCGTGATGAGGGGAAGTGAAACCACCGAAGAACTGGATGAAACACTGTGAAAAAAGAAACAGGTATGACTGGAGGTATGTCAGAGCTGCCTGGCTGAAAACAGCAAACCCAGGAGCAGAAACCTCGTACCCTGTAGCAAAATCCATTTTGGAACAGAATAGTTTCAAGCAAGCTTGCTGGGTCTCTTTTGAACAGTCTGCTGCCTTTCCCTCTTCATCTTACTTTGGAAATATTTTGCCAGCCTTCATTGTCAAAGAGGATGAGAATGAAATCCAGGGTGAGGATTGAGGGAGAAGTATGGAGAGAGGGGGATGTGCCACATGAGGATAGGCAAGACTTGCTCAATCACGAAATTCCCTGGACATTTTTCTTTGGGGACCACCTGCCTTCACTGTAGATGGCACCATTTGTCTGGAAGTCTTGAGCACAGCTGGATAAATGCCATTGCAGTTCCTGAGGGAAACCAAGGCACAGTACTTCTGGTGACCAGCCATATCGTTTGAAAAAGATTTCTCATCATGAGGCAAGCTGTGATTCCTACAATCTTTTATCATTCTCTGTAGCACCACTGCCAAGCCTTTAAACATAAAAAGCATATCATATCATACACTGATGGTTCCCCTGTAATTACAGAAAGCCATTACTGAAGGTCCCTTTTTCAAATATCTGGGAATGCTGACAGAACTCAAATTTGGGAACATCTGCAATACTGATCTGCAAGAGAGACTAAAGCAAGTACTGGCACACAGCGTCTCAGGCTAAGACTTTTTTACTGGAAACAAGTATTTTGATGAAGGGCAAAAGAAGCAGTTAGGTGTATACATCAAACATGAACAGCCAGCACATGCTAGCAAAGAGTGTAGCAGGACTTTACTGCAAAAGCAAGCACTCACAGGTTTTGACAGTGCATCTATTACAGACATTTGCTAGAGAGAAGCTCAGCCCTACAGGCTCATTCCTTGAGCTCCATTGTGAGAAGAGTGAGAACCCTAGGTTATAGTTAGTAGATAGAATAGCTAGAAGAAGAGCAGTGCATGTGTTTCTGGCAAGACACTGAGAATTCTCATCCTCTGTGGTAACATCTGTGACTTCTCCCTTTGATTGCTTCTGAATTTTGCAACTTAATATTTGAAGTTAATGCTGTGGGTGAATATTTTTTTTATTTATATGTTTTTATGTTATTAATTTTATTTATCTGATTTTCTATTATTTATTTATATGTTTTTAATGTTTATGTTTTTATATGTTTCTATATTATCTTTATGCATCCAGTGAGTGGAAGAAGAAGTTCAGAGATCAATTATTAATCAAAACATAAATCATGACACTAGTCTTTTCATACCTGGGAGATTTTGAGAAGTTCCAAGTGAAATCCCCCTACACACTTTCCTTGTTTTTCTCAGAGGTTTCAACAATTCTGTGGGAGTTGATTTTTTTTTGTCTATGGTTGATGCAAAAAGTGAAAAATACAAGTTTATTTTTTCTAGGTTCACACAACTACAGTAAGTAAATGAGGTCAGGCTTGTAAAAAAAATCAAACAAACAAAAAGCAGCGCAATTGTTTGTATACAAAAATCTTGCTTCCACCCTCTTGGAAGACACAGACAACCTTTTGAGGTGTGTCTGGAATTGTACCAGGAGGTTATAAGTGTCATTAAATATCTGGCACACGTCTTTTCCCCTTTTTGCAGTGTCTGCTACACCTTACAGGCAAATCTTTGTTTCCCTCACAAAAGAAAAAATCATTGTTTTTCCTGAGAAGAAGGAGTTTTGTGTTCTTGTTTAAAAGCAGGATTTCTAGATGATAGCAGTATATTCTAGTTTTGGGACAAAAATTATTTTCAGCATAAATATTTCACTTATCACTTTATTTTTCTTATGTAAGTAGTAATATACACATGGAGTTCTACTAATTATATCTGTGGATACTTTTTTAATCAGAGAGCATTCATGGTAACTCAGGCTTGATTGAAACTAGAATTGCCACTGCACATGAATGCTGAAAAAAGGCAATATTCTCAGAAACAGAGAAGTAGAGTGTGGTTTAGACCCCTATTCCATCAGCACATGCACTGAAGTAGAAGGCAGGCTGGTGAGCTTTCACACAGAAACCCACAGATTGCACTCCCAAATGGGACTACACACCTTTATTTTATTGGCCTGTGAAAATTGACCTTATCAAACTGAGCAGAGGCTTGAACTAGACAATCCCTGAAGTCCCTTCTGACCTAAACTATGATATGATTTTTTGCCAAAGGATAAATAGGCAGTTTTTCGCATGGAACATGCCCTATGTGTTCAGATGTCACCTGGAGTTCTACCCAGGTTGAAACCAACTGCCTGAATTTGTCCCCTTTATCTAGTCCTTGCAAATACAGTTTGTATAAATAGGAATCAACAAGTAGGCTTCATGTGAGTGAGTACGCATGAATGATGCCTGTAGTTCATCCTACTTCCAGATTTAAATTAAATGTGACAGCATCTGCAAATCTTCTAGAGTGAGAGTGTTCAGAAGTGATCTTTCAAGATAGTTTTGAGGGATATTGTGGGATACCCAAAACCCATTTACAAGAGGAAACAAAGTTATACACAAACCTTCCCTATGTGAAATCCCATGGTGTAACCACATACAAATTCACTGTTAATGTCTTGCATAAATAGATGCATTTAGTCCTTTGACTTGCAACTTTACACACCTTAGCAGTAAAGCTAATCCTGCAAGTAATTTTAAAGGCAAATAATTCTAACTCATTTACACAGTTCAGCTCTTACAGAGAGAGAAGGGCATATGACTTCACAGTTTCACTACGTTCTGCTTTTAACTCAGGTATAATTACCACTTCTCAGCTGGGATGCTGCTGCTAGTTACAGAACTGAAACAGATACTTCTACCCTCTTGCCCTCTTTCTTTTGTCTCTTCACTTCCAGGCTGCTGTCTGATCACTTTCATGTTTGTCACTGCTGCAGCTTTGGGAAGGGGGAGATTAGATAAGCAAGCTTTTCCTCCAATATAACTGTGAATACAGATGCCCTTTTCTCAGACATTAACAGAAACTAATTGACTTTGTTGCTTTGTTGTTTACAGCCATCTCAGACCCCATAGTGGAAACTAAGATTATACGCAGTCCAGATAAAGCTGAGGACTCTGAGAAAATGGTGGGGATGAGCTGCTCAGCAACAGGGAAACCAGCTCCAAAAATAATTTGGCACCTTCCCAGCATCCTGCAGCAGAAACCAAGGGAATATCACATAAAGTTCAGCAACCAGACCGTGACTGTCATCAGCAATTTTACCCACACCCACTCCAAAATCCTTCGGGAATACCCCATCACCTGTGCGATCCAACATCCTTCTCTAAATGTGACCCTGGTCCTGCCCACAGACAGCCTGGAGCAGGGTCAGTATGTAACTCTGCTGCTCTGGACAGGGGCAGAAATTGGGAAGCATCTCCTGGGGTAGATCAGAAACTGCTCAGAGGGTTGGGAGCAGGTGGGGAAGGGCAGCTGTGGCTGGGCTTGGGAGGGATGGAGGAGGTGCCGTGGGACATCCAGATGCACTGGTCAGTGGCACTAATTTCTTACTGCTCCTCAGGTTCTCTTACCCACCATTATGTGGCCCAGCTTCCCTGTACAGAGGTGCAGGACTGTTTGTGACAGGGTTTCCTATCACATAACGTGACAAACCAAGAGGTGCCAGCTTTGGGTAGCTCAGAGGGGCTGGATTCTGCATGCCTGACTTTAACATCAGACCCCATGCACAGGTCTGCTGGCAGTGCCGCTTGTGTGCATCATGCTGGAATGTGCTCCCAGCTCCCCTGTCCACCTCATTTCACCCCAGGGAATGGCCAAAGGATGCCTGAAATGGATTTGGGGTCGTTTATTTACTTTGTGCACAAACTGAGTAGCTGTTGTTTCCCCACAGGTCCAGAGAGCAGCATGGCACCAGCCATTGCCATTGCAGTGGGGGTCCTGGTACCCCTGACTTCTCTTCTTCTCACCTGCCTTCTCTACCTCTGCCCCAGGCATCTACGTGACCCAGAGAGAAACCCAACCTGGCCATGCTGGGTAGGTCTGCCTTTCCTCAGGGTTCTGCAAAATTCACCCCCACAGGACTTGGGGCCCAATACCATGACCTGGCTCTGCCCAGCCACACCAGGGCTGCCTGCACACTGCCCAAGCCAGGCTGAACCTGGGCTGGAGAAGGACACAGCAATGAGCCCCCAGCCAGACAGCTGGGAAGGGGAAACCTGATTCTGCACAGCCAGCCTACAGTGCCCAAGAGTGCTGGCAGCTAGAAAACATTCACTGTGCCAATGACAAGGCATGCTGTGGTGGAAGCATCGTTCTACTACCATATTTATGCACAATATAGTTGTGTAAGCAGTGGCCAGACCCTTGCCAGCAGTGGCACCAGTCTTCTGCAGCTCCTAAAATAACCATCCCCAGCACAGCTTACAAAGGCAGCAGCTTTGAGGATGGGTCTCAAACAAAATGTGGTCTTCAAGGAAGACTGCCTCTGGGAAGGAAGCCCAGGGTGCCACACTGGGGCACAGGCTGAGGCTATTCCAGTGCAGGGGGTGCAGGATACAAGCTTGAGGTGGGGGTAAACTGAGTGAAATGGCAGCATTTCAGGAAAACACAGTCCAGTTTTGTGAAGGCTCCTCATCCTGCTTGTAGTATATGCCTAGCACGTGCACCCTGGATTTTGGTGAAAATTTTGGAGAAAAAGAAGCAGTGGAAGAAATGCAACACATGTCTTCCATGGATGTTATACCTCTAGGTCCAAGCTGAAGACTGCTGGTGGGATTACCAGGGGAAAACTTTAGTCTTCCCTCACAGAGAGATGAAAAGACTCACTTGGCAATACAAATTTACCCTCACACGAAAAATAACCGTGTATTTTGAAGAAATAAACACAACAACCTCTCTTTCATCAGGTACTTCCTGCCTGCACCAGGGCCAAGAAGTGCAGGCAGTACGGAGCTGCAAGCAGGTGGGCTCCTGCGGTGTCCCCCTGCCTCGGTGCACCACTGAACACCTGAGAAGCTGCCCAACCTACACATGCAAGAGAGAAACTTAAAATGGCACCTCAAGCTTCCAAGGAAACCTCCTGTGACTTTCTTCTAGAGAAATATAAAAAGGGACAATTTATAATATATATTTATTTATTACATTATAATATTCTGTTTTGTAAGGAAAAAATGTAAAGTATTTATTTGAAACTCAGGCTGGCTGTGTGGATCCATTTAGTGGAAATCATGCTTTGTATTTTTGGGGGCTTTAACATTGTTTATTACTATTTGATATTTTAACATTGTAAATTCAAAAGTGGATGGGGGATTGTCTGAAACAAGGCAGCATTTTGTAAGGTTGCTGACTTGGAAAGTGTTGTGGATGGACCAAAGAAGGCCCCCACCAGGAAACCTGTGGAACATCCCAGCACACTGCTCTGAACTTCAAGTGTTGAACTTGTTCCCTAAAGGGCACAAGAGATCAGGCCAAGACTGCAGACAACCCAAATTTATAACCCAGGTGCCAGGAGCAGTGCGCTTCAAGTCAGGAGCCATGAGGAACTGCAAAGTCCAATTTCCAGCAACTTCTCCTGGAAAGCAATGTAAAAGGCACATAAGTGTTTCCTTCTTCACTGTTTCTCAGGGGCTTCCACTTAGTGTTTGTGATCTGTCACAGCTGCCTTGTGTTTCCTGGCATCCCACCCACCTGCAGGAGACAGCGGGGCAATAAAAGGGCAGGTGCAGGATTTGTAGGTTGTCCAGTGCATTTTGTTTCATTTTGTTTGTGTCCTGGTGTAGTGGCATGTGGGTGCAGTGGGAAGCAGGAGGCTGGTAGGCCTCAGGAGGTGGGTGCTTCATTTATTTCCATACCAGGGCAGGGCAAGGAGTGTTCTTATTCTGACAATGCTTGGCTTCTAAGCAGTGGCTCAAATCTGAGCTGTAATCTCCAGTAATTGCCTGAATTTCACCATATGTTCATAAAGTCTTGCAGACTTAGGGAAGGAGAAATGAGCCCACCTGCCTCATGCTGGTCTTGTGGGAAGCCACCAGTGCAGGCTGCTTCCTCTCCTGGCTTCCTGGAGCAAATGTATGAAATCTGGGCTTTCCTCACCCATGTGTATTTCAAACAGGCATCCCACATGAACCACTAAATTTTAGTCAAAATCCAAGTGAACAAAAATGAAAGCAAGTAAGCTAGTTGAGAATGAGTAAAGCAGGTCCTCACTATAAAATACTTCTTGTAGGCCTCCCTAACACCTAGAAACAGCACAGCTGGTGAGTGAGGGGAAAGGGGAACTGGCTGCAGCTGTTACAATTGGGTTTGTTTTTTTCTGTAGTCCGTTAATTGTCAAAGGAGGA
This sequence comes from Parus major, assembly GCF_001522545.3. Taxonomy (NCBI): domain Eukaryota; kingdom Metazoa; phylum Chordata; class Aves; order Passeriformes; family Paridae; genus Parus; species Parus major. Next base: position 98,127,395 of record NC_031768.1, read on the forward strand.
AGTAATGGTTTGTCCAAACTTTTCCAACATTGCCACTTCTTTTCTTCCTTGACGAGGGAAGAGGCCGGGGAGAAGAAGGTCTTTCCCTGGATATATGGAGGCCAGGAATGGGGTGGAGAGCCCTGGCACCCTTCTTGAGCAGCCCTTGCCATTCTGCAGAGTCTGCATTTGCAATTTACAGTAGTTTGTTTGAGTTTTAACATGAGGTTTCTGCTTGTGTTTAGACTAAAGTTTTGTTGTTTTTGTTGTTTGGTTTGTTGTGTTTTCTTTAATTTAAAAAAAAAAATCTCTTGAAGAAACGGGGAGTTTGGACATGGGAAAACAAAAGGATTTCCTGGGGGAAGAGAGAAAAAGCACAATGCCAGTGAGAAATCCATTCAAACCCAGAAAAATGGCAACGATTACCTATTATTGTTTTCTACAAGCTGGTCACCTGGAGTGTGGGAAAGCAAGGCTTGGAGTTATGAAAGTATCTGCTTATGTGTGGGGTTTTAGTTTCTTTTACTTTTTAGCTGAATACAGAAATTTTTAAAGCTTTTAGAGGTTTCTGCTTAGGAGCATGATAGATCCAGCAGCTGGGTGAGGGATGAAATGACTTATAGGTAATATTCTGTACAAGATTTATTTTTTCATTCATGTTATCAGAATGAGAACATGACATCCAGTCACAGGACACTTAAAACCAATACATATACTTAACTTCATGCAGTGCAAAGCCATCTACTAAGATGCAGTGCCATAAAATGCTACTGGTGTGATGTTTGGCTTCATGTAGCAATGAAATGAAGGCAAGAATACAGACTATGAATAATTAACTGGCTGACAGCTGTGGGGGGAAAAAGAATATGGAATAGTTACAAACCATCTTTGGTGGAATAAACAAAAGCATGACTGAGGGAATCAGAAGTTTTGACTATGAATTATGAACATCCTAACTGCTGTTATGAGATTTCTTTGTGATTAGTTTGTGCATGTCTGTCCAGTTACTTCTGTTAACAATTTGTAAGAATTTCTTGGAGGTTATATTTCAAATGGGTTTATACAGACACCTAGTATTTGTTTTAATAAGTGTGTGATTTTAATAAAGGGTGAGTTTGATCCCCAACACCTTTTGTCTGCTGTCACCCTGCATGGCCGTAGGTGGAGACAGTAGGTGAGGTTGCTGTGGAACTTGAAATGATAAATAGAAACAAAACTGGTAGGATATTTAAATCAAATAGACTGCTCTATTTTTCTGCTCCAATACAAGAGATACAAAGCAGATAAACTTGGTAAGTGAATGGAAGCAGACCATATTCTCAAACTAAATTCTGCAGGAATGTTCTAAGCTATTACTGCCACCAAAACCAAAAGGGAAAAAAAAGCCTAGGATTTTGTTTTGAGGCTGGGCAATTTTCAGTCTCACCCAGCTCTGCCTTTGTGTCACTTTGTGTCACTGCATTTTGTCCAGCTTAGGGACAAGTGGTGTATATTTCCTAACTGATGGAAAAATAGCACCTTCCTTCTTGCCTCTCACTTAGATAAAACTGGTTCTGCATAATGTGTCTCTGTATAACGCAAATATAGACTTCACCTCTCTGCTTTGGTTACCTCCTGGGCTTTGGCAGTTCTGGTAGGGAAAGCTTCTGGCCACCCTGAAAAGGTATCTGTCAACACCAGTAAGTATTGGTACCCCCCTTTCCTGGGTAGTTCTGAAAAATAAATTTGCCATTGCTGCCCAGGTCCATATCCTTTCCCAATTTCCCCAAGCCTTGGTTTGGGAATATTTTTGGAATTAGTTTGCAGGCAAATTGCCAAGTCACCTGAATTACTGTACTTTGCAAGTTTCTGGCTATGATTCTATCTTTCAGATAATTGTACAGAACATCTATTCCCCTATGTGTTTTCTCATGTTCTTCTCTCACTAATGACCATAACATGTAAGAGGGGATCACAAGCCTTCCTTTCCCTTCATCTGTAATAACTCAACCTTCTTGATTATAACTCCTGTTTTCTTTTTCAATAAGTCTCTTGTCTTTTTTATTACACCTTGGCTTACCTTCAATGGAAATTTGCTCATCTGGAATTAAAGTTGCCTCAACTGTTGCATCAATCACCTGACCTATAGCTGCTTCTTTTGCCTTTCTCTCCACCAGTTCATTTCCTTCTTCCAATTCAGAGCTCGCTTTTTGGTGTGCTTTGATATGCATGCTACTTTTACAGGTAGCTGGACTACCTCTAACAGTTTTATTATCTCTTGTGCATGTTTAATCCCTTTTCCTTTTGAGTTCAACAGTCCTCTTTCTTTCCAGATGGCTCCATGTGCATGAACTACCCCAAATGCATACCTCAAGTCTTTGTAAATATTCTTCCTTTTTGCCAGCTCTAAAGCCTGGGTTAAGGCAATTATTTCAGCCTTCTGTGCTGAGGTATTTGTTGGTAATAGTCCAGACTCTTACGTCTCAGCTCCTGGTAACCACATATCCAGAGTGCCTTTTTCCACTGATGACATAACTGCTTCCATCAGTAAACCAGGTCTCAGTGTCCTTGAGAGGGGTGTCCTTCAGATCCAGGTGACTGGAGTAGGTGGCTTCAGTGGTCTCCAGGCAATCATGGATCACTGGTTCTCCCATGCTCCCGCTGAGGAAGGAAGCTGGGCTCACAGTATTAGTTACCACAATTTCTACATCATCTTGTTCTATCATTATAGGCAGATAGTTCAAGAATCTCTGTGGGGAAAGCCAGTGCCTGCCTTTTACCTCCAGGACTGCTGACACAGTATGGGACACTAGCACTGTCCTCTTCAGGCCTAGGGTAAACTTGTGTGTTTCTTGGATGTCCACTGCCACTGCTGCAGCAGCTCTGAGACCCTCTGGCCACTCTTTAGCTGCTGCATCCAGCTGCTTAGAGAGGTAGGTGACTGCCCTGCGATACAGGCCCAGGTCCTGTGCTACTATTTTCTTACGATTCCCAGGGCAATCCCCTGCTTTTCATGAGAGAAAATAAGAACAGTTTACTCACATCTGGAAGTCCCAGGGCTGGAGCTGACATGAGGGCCTTATTTAGTTTGTTGAAGGCTTGTGTTGCTTCTTTTGTCCATTGGAGGTTTCTATTTCCTTCTGAAATCAAGGCATATAGGGGTCTAACTAACAGCCCATAATTGTAAATCCACAGTCATGCCCAAAAAGGTTCTCAGTTCTTTTGCTGTCTGGGGTTTTGGGGTCTGGCATATTGTTTCTTTATGATCCCATCTTAAGGTTCTTTGGCCAGCACTAACCTCATAGCCCAAACAAATAACTGTTTGCTTCACCATCTGGACTTCCTTTTGGGATACTCAATACCCTTGTAGACCCAAAAAGTTTAGGAGGCTTACTGTCCACTCCACACATGCCTCTTGAGTTTTGATAGCTATCAGAAGGTCATCCCACATACTGTAATATCTGTCCTTCTCCTGATGGAGCTCCCCAGGATTCCAGATATTTTGCTAGTTGTTTCATCATGGGCAAGTTCTTGTATGCCTGTGGGGGTACACACCATGTGAGCTGAGTCTTTCATCCAGTTTTGGGACTTTCCCATTCAAATGCAAAAATCTTCTGGCTGGCCTCATGGAGAGGAAGGGAAAAGAAACCATCTTTTAAATCTAAAACAGTAAACCATATTAGTTCAGGTGCTAAAAATGTTAAAGTGTAGGGGTTGGCAACCACTGGGTACAAATCTTCAGTTATCTTATTAGCAGCTCTTAAATTTTGGACTATTCGATATGACCCATCAGGCTTTTTAAGAGGTAGTATAAGAGCATTGAACTCAGACTGACATTCTCTTAATAACTCTATTTTCAAAAATTTTTCAGTCACTGGACTAATTCATTCTCTGTCTTTCTTTCCTTAAGGGCTATTGTCTAACTTTAACTGGCTGTTTTCCTTCCTTAAGTTTTACTGGGGGTGCATTATTTGCTCTCCCTGGAATGTTAGGAGCCCAAACCCCAGAAAATACCCAATCCATTATTTCTCTGTAAATCTCACTTTCACTTTCGATTTTAGCTTCATTTCTTATCACCATCAAGCTTAGCAATTTCACATATTGTTGATCCTTAACTTCCAAAGTAATCTCCCCATTTTTAAATATTATTTTTGCCTCTAATAGTTCCAATAGATCTCTACCCAAAAGTGCTGATGGTGCATTGGACATATAAAAAACATAAAAACCCGTGAATTCCCCATTGTTTCCCAATTTTATATTTCAATGGCCTGCAAAAATAGGTCTTTTCAGATTGGCCAGTTGCTCTCTTTACCATAACATAATCATCTGTTATTTGTATTAAAGCTTTATTTAACACTGAATATGTTTCCCCTGTGTCTATCAAAAACTCTTTCTTTGTTCCCTAGCTTCATTATAACCAGAGGGTCTCCTAGGGTAAGATCTTCTGGCCCACCTCAGTCTTCTTTAACATAAGCAACTAAAGCTACCTTTTCTATCTCCTATTCTTTGATCATCACTTTTTCTTCATTCTGGACACTGGCTTTTCCAGTGTCCAATATTCTTGCAGTATGCACATTGATCTCTCTCTAGCCAGGGTGGTTCTTGTTTGGCAACCCTTGTCCACGCCTCACTTTTTCTTCTTCCTTTACTACTGCTACTAATTTTCTCATCCCTTCTTTACACTCTTCTTCATGATTGCTAGAAAGGGCACTGAGAGTTTCTAGCAAAGTCTCCAAATCTCATGCTGTCAGACCTCATATTTTCTGAAGCTTTCATTTGACGTCCCCTGTAGATTGTCCTATAAAAAAACCCACTAATTGTTCTGTTCCTTCCCCAGACTCAGGATCTAAAGTTGTATGGTGACACTTTGCATCTCGTAAATGTTCTGAAAATTCAGAGGGTGTTTCAGAGGGACCTTACTTAATTGCATACAGGACCAACCAGTTTATTGTTTTAGGAATTTCCCTTTCCTACCCCTTTACTATAAAATCTTGATAATCCTCTGATTTTCTCATATCATAATCATCATTAGGATTCCATTGTGGATCCTGGAGAGGAAAGATATCATTAATTCTGCTCTGTGTTAATCTGCAAGCATCTTCTGCTAAACTCCCAGCTACTTTCAAAACCAAATGTTTTTCTGTGTCTCTTAAGGCATCTAGCAACAGCTGAAGATCTAACCAATCAGGTCGATGCTGTTTAATAAACTTCTACCTGTTTGCCATTCTTATCAGGTCACTTTGATAACATTTAGCAATCTTTTCCCAAGCCTTCTAAATCCATTTTAGAAAAAGGGATCTTAAGTAGCATTGTTTTCCCTTCAGGATTTACTGCCTCCCTCAAAGGCGCTTGTATAATTTCTTTGGTTTGTTTCTGAGTCCAGGATGTTGTAGGACCCTTTGGAGAGGACTCCTCATCCTCACTGTCACTGCAAGACAGCGGGAGAGATTCAGGGGTAAGTGGAGTAGTCGAAACAAAGGATAAAGTAGAATCTGGAGCTGAACTTGAAATAGAAATTGGAGTTGATTCAATTGTGCTTAAAGCTGGACCTGGAGTTGAAATGGAAATTGCTTTGGTTAAGGCTGGATCTGGAGTTGAAATAGGGACAGAAACATCAAGAGGTGGAATAAGACCTGGAGCTGGAATTGGTGCTTTATCTGGAGTGGGGGATGTGACATAAGGTGGAGTTTGGAAAGAAATGTCAGGAGGTGGAATAAGAGCTGGAGTTGGGTTTGAGGTTATACCCATCTCAAATTTGCTTCCCCCCTCAGCCTCCTTGCCTTCCAGGAGGTGGTTCAAACAGATCTGCCAACTCTTGCTCCAGAGGAGCAGCTGGGCACACCTTGTCAGGCTGTGTACAGCATTGATTTATGGAGCTTGTACTACAACATTGTTTTAGCCTAGCCTTATTGTCTTTTTCCAGGGTTGATACCAAGGGGTCTGAAGGGGCCCCAAGCCCACAGTCTCTCTGCCAGTCAGGGTGGTTCTGGAGGGAGAAAAACATGTCAGCATATGTCACCTCCTACCATTTCTGCTCCGGTCTCAGAAATAGCATAAGCTGTAAAAGAGTCTCATAATGCAAAGTTCCATCTGAGGGTCACCTGACACCCCCCTCAAGCTTGTAAAGTGGCCACCACTGTGTACAGAATTTAATAAGGGCCTTTTTATTCTCTCTACCCCCATACACTATAAGCTCGTTTCAATGTGCCAAAATACACCCTCAAGGACTAGTTTTAGGGATCTCTTTACTCTGGTTAGTTCCCATCACTCCTCTTTCCTTAACAAGAACCAACACTTCATTCTGATTCTTGTTGTCTCCTCCTTTGCTTTCTGTCTCACTTCTACCCAAACTTAGCTTCACAGATCCTTACAGCCCTTTCCCAGTCTTTTTTCCGCTCAGCCCACAGCTCAGGTACTAAATGTGACTTTCCACACACCAGCTTCAAAATATTTGGTTCTAAATCAACTCAGTTAGGGAGTTGTCAACACTGGGTACACTCTCTGTACTGGTTAGCAGAAGAATAATAGCAATGTCCTGCACAAATTTTGCACTGCAAGAGCACCCATGCACAGTGCCAACTTCTAGATGCACCATGAGCTACAGGAAAATTCCCACAAATACAAGCTATTCCATTCACTCCTCCTTGATTTTCTAAATTCTACACAGCCTGATGTTCCCAATCCAAAGCCACAAGTCCCCCAGCAGGTGTCTGGTATAAACCTTCTAAATATATTCTCTCATTTCCCCTATCTATCCTCTATAATTTATTGAATTCACAAACTCCCACAAGTCGAGCCCAAACCACTGAGGCAAAGAGATTCCCTCTATTCATCTGGCCAGACTGAATTCTCAAACCAAAGCTACCCTTATTCTAATTCCAGCAATTCTGCAAACACAGTCTTTGTACCTTGGACCACAACTAAGCTCTTATCAAGGGCTTCTACTCCTCCTTGCCAAACTAGTCCTATCCTTTGTCTGCCCTTGATTTACTTCAAAACCATTCACATCTCAACTCTCAGGGACTAACCAGCTCTTTCAAACAGACTACTACTGCTTCACTCAGTGTGTACTGCACTTATAACTTCTGACACAAGATGACGTTGTTGCCTCAAAAATACACCACAGCTTACAAAACACAAATTCAAGTCACGCATTCACACAGCATCTCTTCCATACAGACTAACACCACAATCTTATTCTCGTGGGAAGCACTTACAAACACACTTTACTGAAGCACTCAACCTCTATATCTCAGATTTCACAGACAAAAACACCCAAACAGCGAGCCTAAACAGCTCCCAGAGTTCAGACCCTTTTAACATGGACACCAAGTGTTGGAGTAAATACTGTTCCCTGAAACCAAAATACACACACCACACCCCACAGTCACAGCAGGGAGAGGGCTTTTATTAAGGGTTTTACACAACATGCAGTGTTATCAGGCAATTCAATCATGCTCCCCACTTGCTTCATGCTAATAGAACATCTCAACAAACCCTCTCACAATCGTTCCTACAACCAGAACACATTCGCACAGCATGACAACCATAAACCAGAGTTTGCCCTTACAACTTCTAGCCCCAAATTGCTAGCAAACTGAGCCCCCTGCAGCACAACAAATGGCAAAATTCCCTTCTGCCAGCAGCCAAAGCCTAAGCCCCCTGGCCTGGCACAGTGGCTCAGCTGTCTGCTGGCAACCAAATACAGCTGACCAGATGCCAGTTCTGCTTGCAAGAGCTCTACAGAGGAACAGGTTATGCAAGGGACGTCTCCCACGACTCACCAATGGCCTCTCCTGACCATGGCTATGCCTTACAGGTCCTTGTTTAAACTGTTTCAAATTTCTTTTCTTTAAAACATACCCTTTTCTCAGGAATTTTAGTAGTAGGAGTCCTTGTCTGCTGCTGGATGAGCAGGCCAGGCAGTGGAGCTCACTCTTCCAGGAATATCCCAGAGGTGCCCGAGGGGAGTCCACGGCCCAACCTGGTCTCACAGCCAACCAGAGTCTGCTCCTGCCTGGCTCGCCAAAATTAATAGTTAAAAACTGATATGATCGTGGACAAAGAGCCTCTAACTAATTAAAGTTAGAAAGCAGTATGTTTATTCACACATGAGTAGCATGGGGATCATCCCCAAAAGGTGTGACCGCCTCAAACAAGGTTGTCTTCCCTCTATTTATTTCCCAAAATCTTACATGCAATACATATGCATAACCCCAGCACCTCCCATCCCCATTCAGTATTAAAATGAGGCTATTAATCCTTCACTCATGCGCAATTCTTCTCTTGATTTGTGTCGGTGGTCTTGAATTGGGTCAGTGGTCCTCAAAGGATGAAGTCAGGAAGGTCTTCATCAGGTCTCTGTGACCTTCTGGCACGATCCAAAGCCCCCTGTTTGGTGATTGATTGGTACAGAGTCCAGGTGCTGGATGTTGTTCTCACATTTACTCCACTTTTTTCTATGAACAAGCTCATAATACCAAACAATATAACAATTAGCTCTGGCTTAAGCATGTAATAATCATTAACTTACAATTTACTTATCAGACTTGATCATCATAAATTGTTTCTACCCCTTAGCTAAATCTCAACCCTTCAAAAATCACGATTCAAAAAGAAACTTTTTTTGGTGATAGACCTTTGGAAGCATCATTTATCAATTTTCTGTTGTGTCACCTTGGGGGAATGATTCATTTAAATACCATGCCAGTAAATTTTCTTACAAAATCAGACATGGAAGAAAATAAAACCCATTGTTTTTCATTCAGTTTTCAGCACTGAGCCGCTGTAAATCAAGAGAAACAAGAGAATTGCACCAATTGATTGCATTTTTCTCTTTCATAAATGAGACTATCAAGCCAGGGAGATACAAATAAAGTGTACTTTTGTTTTCACTCTCAGTACACCAGAAATTGCTCATTTTTGGAAGCTATACAAAGGGCCTTCTCATTTTTCTGCTGCTTTCATCTTTGAACATATAAAGCTGCTGTGAAAGGAACACTGAATACTTGTCCAACTCTTTGTGGATGGATTCTGTTGTAGTCTGCTCAATTTTGAGAAAAGCTACCTGAAATTTCTGGGAAGTCTGAGAGGATCCTCAGTCTAAGACCCCTACACAATGCAGAGTTTTAAATTCCCTAACATGTCAGAAGCTATAGTCCTTAATCACCTAAGGAAAAGGCAGCTTTGTCTAGTAAAAGAGCACTTGAAATTGTGCATGAAAGGCTAAGATGGAATGAAAACCTTGCAGAAAAAAACTCTACACTTCTTAGTAAAAAGAAAAAAACAACTTTTTTTTTTTTCAATCAGACACAATCAATTTTATTTTATATTACCCTTCAGGTAAATTACAGAAAGCCCAGATGTCATCATAAACACCCAGACCTACATTTCAGTTTAAATAAATCAGTTTGCCTTGAGCCTTCTTTGTTTACAGGAATGTAGCTATTTTCATTAATGATATTGTGGTGGATTTTAGCTGCCCATCATCTGAGTAACAAGAAATATAATTGTTTGCTGCAGGTTTCTCTCTAAATACCAGAACATATATGCAAAGAGGAAAAGGGGGAAATATCCTAGTGTAGTTTTCTGAGAATCTTTGCATACCTACTTTAGAATGGTTTAAGTGCATTAAGCATAGGCTGCCTGCTTTCTAGGATTATTAACAGAAATAAGGTGTCAGTTTTCTACTCAATACTTCACTATTTATGTATATAACTTTAACATTTCTTTCTAAAAGTCTGTATTGTAACAATTTCCAGCCACTTCAAGACAATTGGAAGGCATTCCTTGGAGTCTAGCTTAGGTTTCAAAGGGAAACCAAGACCTTTTCTGCATCATTAAGAGAAAGTTCTGAGCTCCCTGCAGGCTCCATTGGGGTGGAAACCTTCTGACTAGAATGCAAAACAAAAAGGACCCACATCCTGGGTCGAAAGTAATGACATCCCAAGCTAAAAGGATGTGATGTACCTGGGTGTCCAGTGAGCTCTGGCCCAGCAGAAGGATTTTGTGGTCATTGTGCAGGTTTAATTCCTCTAGTCTCAGGTTTGTGACTCTGTATCACTGCTGTGGATCTGACAGACATGGGTTGGGAAGCTTGGAAAAACTGAAGTCAGAAACTGACAAGAAACAGCATCAGTCGTCAATAGTGAGACAGATGTTTTTCCTGAAAGCAGAGCAAGAAGACTTGGGGACCCCCTACTCAATTCTCTACAGCTACCTTCATCCTCCTAGCACATTTATTCTTTCATTGCTCTTTTTCTGGTCCATGGGATCCAGACCTGATGCTGAACCATCCCACAGTGCAATATTTCCGCCTCAAACAACAAGTTTGTATTCTTGTTGTTCAACTCAGCCACCTATTTTGCCTCTCCTGGTTCTTTCAAGGTTGTTTTGTCTCCCTGATACTGCTCTGTCTTACCACACCTTTGAGTGTGGTAAGTTAGTGAGTGTGGTAAGTTACTGTCCACCTACCTCGATCACCTCTCTTCTGCTGAGCACCTCTTGTTCTTCTCCATCCAGGGTTGTCATAGGGCTGGGCTAAGTGGGAGCTAGGAAGGAGGGAGGGAAGGAGAGAAAAGTGGAAAAGGGCACACATAGTGACTAAAGGCAGGGGAAGGATCTCAAAGTGGAGCCATATGGGCAAATAATATTCCCAGGAAAACTCCCAAGTTGGCAATTTGTTGGAAAATGTGAGCTTAGGCCTTGGCTGCTTCCAGGAGTAAAACTTCTCCCAAAATTATGAATGTTATCTGCAATCTGTACATACCTCTCTGGGGCCTGTCACTTCTGCAGCCATCAGCAACTAATTAATTTGAGGGTTTTGGCCAGTTAGACAACCAAGCCACAGAGGTACTTAGTAAAACTAATTCAGGGAGTGCTTGGAAAGAGAACCATTTAAGACTACGAGCAAATGTCTTCGTTTGTGATGTCTGCAGAGTTAATTAGCAATGAATGGGAGCAGTTTGTGCTCATTTTTGTCCCTTGATGGCCAGCATATGACATGAGGCTGGCTATGGGTAAAGCAGCCAGGGAAGAAAAGGTCTGGGCCCAGCACAGAGCTGATGCTGTGGAAGGGATCTGTCACTGGATATCACTTTGTGTTCCTCAACTGATTTCTGACAAAATTCCCATAATTTCCTAGCTGAAGTACACATGCTACCCACAGAAAATGAGGGGAATTAACCTTTCGGGTGATAATCTGCTCTCATGGCATTTTCTAGTCGAATGTCTGCTCCTCTTGGAGTTTGGACTTGGAGCCAGGAGTGAGCCAACATTTCATTTCCTCCTCACCCATTCATCTACAGGCTGTGACCAGGAGCAGGATGCCCCTTGGTCTATGGCAGAACTGAGAGCAACAAACATGAACCACCAGAAAGAGGGGTGCTATAAAGCTGCTGATGAACTGTCTTTTTCTTCATTAGTAATTCTTCTCTTTGGCACCAGCAGAAATAGCAAAAATAAAGCCCAAAGAGAGAAGCACACAGAAAGTTCTCTTCAATTTAAGCATAGGGCAATTAGGCAGAATTTGAATTTTTTTTTCCCTTCAGAAAGTAAAAATTAAGTCCTTAAGATGACACTTTCCAGTACTTACAGTTCAAACATTCTGCTTTATCTGAAAATTTAAAAGCATTGAGGTCTGTCTTGGACAAACAGTCCCCTGGGACAGTTCTGTTTAAACAAACAACTGCATCTCCAGTAGCTTTGATAAATGACTGAAAAGAGAAAAGCAGCTAGCATCTCTTGGTGAGCAAAGTTCAGGAACTATACAAAAGAAAAAGCAAAAGCTGGGGAAGAGGCCTGTGGGAAACAAGTTGGACAGATTCTCTTTCTGTAATCTGGCCACTTACCAGGACCTTCTAGAGATGTTAGTGCCATTTCTGTTTGTTGTTATCTTGTATGTAAGTTTTGCTCCACAACACACAGCTGGCCAGTAGGATCCTTGCCCAGGTCAAAAATGCAGTAAGGTTCAGAGGATAAAGATTCTTGCTGTAATCAAAATATCTGAACCCATTTGGTTGCCTGGACATGAAGAAATTCTAGAAGGGAAATACTGGTTGTTATTTACGAGACTAAACCAATCTCCCCTCTTGTGTAGGAAAGAAATTGAAGATGTATCTCCACAAAATTATTTATGTATGTAACCTTTCACTGATGCCTGCACGTGGGTCTGTTTTTCCATCTCCAACCAGGCTCTGGGGATTGATGGAAAAGAGCAGATCTGTTCTGCTAAGTCTATTGTATCTTGGGTGCAAGATACACATTGCAGTGGTTGGTATTTGTGCTGGTTGCTTAGTGTTAGCTACACTGTCTGTTTGCTTGGGGCAGTGACGTGCTGCCCCCGTGCAGCTGCCCATGTGCATTGGGAATATTCACCTCCATGGCCTCTCTAAGGCCTGGAAAGTTCCTTGTGTGAGCTCAGCAGCATTCACTGCATCCTGTCTTGTCCACACCTGCCCTTTCTCATCCTGAGATCCTTCTGCCAAAATCTCTGATGTTTGTTTTTGTTGAGGTTTCTGAGTTTGCTACTAAAGAACTTCAATTTTGTTGGCAATTCTGACCCTGGCAAAGGGGACATAAGTGAGTTGTTGTTACTCTCTCTGCTCCAGGTCACAGTTTGCTCTGGAGTATCTCTCAGCCAGCGCCTGGAAACTCGCTCCTAGTCCAAAATGCTTCTGCCTTCCTGCAGTAGGGACAATCCTCCTGCTCAAAGCAGAAGTCTGGGATGGAGGAGACAGGGATGGGACCAGGCATGAGGGGAGAGAAGTTGAGAACCCCTGAGGGACCTTGTGGAAAGGCTTGTAAGCTGGACATGGGTCAGCAGCAGCCAAATTGTGTAAGACTTGGAACACAGGGTCCTCACAAGCCATATGCTCTGCCTGCACATGCCCTTTCTTTGCTGGTGTTGCTGAACTCCTCAGCACAGGGGATGGAGCAGGTTTGCATTTCCAGTGTACATGTCTGGGTGGTGCACACTTCTCTGGGGAGGGGCTGGAGCAGGGCATATCCCTCTGCAGCCTTTCATGCAGCCTTTCTGGCTGTGGGCTGCTCTGCTTCCCCACAGCCCTGCAAGAGGGGAGCAGGGGTGCTCTCAGGAGTGAGAGCTGTTTTTGCTGGGTGGTTGCTGTGCTTGCTAAAGAGCCTTCCTGCCCTCTGTTGCCATGCTGCCTTCCTCCTCTCCATGGAATTGTACAGCAGAGGATAATGATGTGCTGGTCACCTGTGACAACAGGGTGTCTGAGGACTCCTGGTGTACCCCATGGCCTGGTGGTGGAACTCCTTACTCCAGTGTCTAAAGATGGGAAAAATGTGACTGGGTGTTTCAAGACACTATGGCCTTCCCTGAGTCAACTGGTTTTCCTCCTGCCCTAATCTGGGGATTTGTTTTGTTCCTAGCTTTAAAGGAACCCATCCAATCTGATACCATCATCATAGCCACGCTTGGGGGAGAGGCAAATTTCCATTGCAACTTCTCGCTCCTAATGGATATTTTGCAGGTCACCTGGCAGCAAAGAAATGGAACTTCCTTCCAGCCACATGGGCTGAGGCTGATAGAGTCATTTCAGAAGAAGGTGCTTTTCACTAGAGGCTCAAAGGCCTCAGCTGTCACCCTCCAAAATCTCACACTCGAGGCTGATTCTTATTACAGATGCATTTTCAATGTGTTCCATCATGGCTCCTTCAGCATAGAGATATGCCTCAACATCCAAAGTAAGTTTTCCACTAACTCCTTCTCTCTTTCTGGCACACAGTTTGGGTCTGATGAGCTCAGGAGGTGGAGATGTCATTATACTATCCAGCACATGGAGATTTTCCATGCAGCAGCATGTCCTTGGTGGATAGTGTCCAGATTGTCATACTGGAATTATTACCTAACCAACTGTCCTTTTAATTCGACAATATATGACAGGAATATTAACCTATTTGCCATATAAAACTTGTAGAATTGCTGTACCATGTGTGGTTTTTGCCATATTGTATACCTGAAAGCTTTCAAGTAAAGATTTGCTTTTATATTCACTCTAACTTTTTTTTTTTTTTTTAAAGATCTGTTCTATTATCTAGGTAACACTTTCCTCAGGGGAAGTGAAGGCAAACAAGCCAGCAGATGCTTTTGGATAAAAACCTTGTACAGAGAGAGAAAGCCACCTAGCTTTGACTGTAATCTCACCACAACATGTAAAAAGCACCTTCTCTTTTTCCTGCCAGCAATTTCTGAGCTCACAGTGGAATCCCATTCCCTCCTGCCCACTGAGGATCTCCTCACTGCAGTGAGGAGAACTCAGCTCAGCAACAGGAAAGTGTGTTCCCAAGATCACATAGCTGGATGACAGAGACCTCAAATACAGCACGTCCAAATCACCAAAGGAACAGTAACAGTGGTAAGCACTTAACTGTCTCTGCCAACCACCTCCATGCCTTGTTCTGCCTCTTCAACCACCCACAAGAAAGGAAAATGAAGGCACTTCACCTGGAAAAAGGAAGGGAAAGTAGGCTGCAGTTGTATGGAGATGTGTAACACTTAGTGGGGAGCACTTAGGGAAGGATGTGCAATTGTGAAAGGGCAGGTTGTACTTATGTAGGTCTTGCTAGACAACTTTCTGTAAGGTCAGATCTCATGCTAGATTAAGATTTCAGGATTACAAACCCTCCAGAAGACTCCCCCCTGTGGTATCTGTGTGTAGTGGATTTGTGCATACATAGATGGAATAAATATGTACATTTGTGCATACACAGTATGTCTACATTTCCATGTAATGATTTATGTAGAGCAGCAGTACACACAGCTGGGGTATACCAGCAGAGCAGGCTGCTGGCAGATAATGCTGGGGAAAAACATTTCACATAGAATATCTTGCAGGAGGTTATGTAGGCAAGATAGGACACTTGTGATAAAGTTTCTTTCAACAGAAAGAGAAGAAGAACAAGTGGATCAAGAGTAAAATTTCTGCGGTCTGATACCCCTGACACCAGGGAAGTGTGAGACGTCATCAGTATTTATTTAAAAACATAAAATAATGCTTCACCTTTGGTAGAGTTATATTGTTACACTGTGCCTTTCCCTCCCTCAAGAGCACAAAATGCTGAAGGTTGCACTTTCAGTCCCAGCCCCTGAAAGAGGACAACAGAAACATTGACATCACTTCATGTTCTGTGTGAGCTTACTGGTTTCTTTCTGTAGATGTTCAGAAGAGTACAGTCATCATCACATCAACATTAACATCACATCAATATTAACAGCTGTGTTGTTCTTAACCAGTCTCAATATATTGTGTCATGAGACTAAATAACAGCAAAAGGAACAGGTAAGAATCGTTTCCCTTTCCTTGCAAAGAGGGTGCCTTGCCCCTGTTCATCTTGAAATTTGCCTTTCTCTTTCTTCTTGGTATTTGTATATATCTGTTCTGGAAAACCATCCAGCTAGTAACAGCATCTTTAAAATACCAGTTCTCTCTAGATGACAAGGGGCATACTAAGCATCCTGTGACTAATTGATGGTGTGTTTATTCCCCAGGCAGAAGACACAGTGTACCCAGAACTCCTGCAAAGGAGACAGGCTTTTACAGCAAGACCTAGGTGAGAGAGCCTCTGTGAGCCTGCACACACTGGAAGATCAGCACATCACTTATCAAAACGAGGTAACACAAACACCCAAGGCTTCTAATGATTATTCACATTCTCCATTAGGGATCTCTGTTTGTCCTGCCATGTCTCTGCTGCATGGGACAGTCACACTGGGTAGATGACACTACATATGCCCCATATGCCCCTCTGGCAACCATCAGGAAAAACCACTTAATGTTTTGCACCTCTGCCCTGGAGGGTGCAGCAGAAAAGTTAGTCAAAGTTATTTACCTGCAAAGGCATGGAAGAGGCACTGAAAATGTCCAGGAGGGCAGATGACATGTTCCTCCTGGAAAAGGCCAGGGAGCCCTGCAGAGCTTGGGTGCTATAAAGAGCAGCCTCACACAGAAGTTTCCCCACCAGGGTCTGCCCTGCCCTCCTCCTGGTGCAGACTCAAAGGTGCTTTGGAGGGTTGCTGGCATCCACAGACAAAACCAGTAATTGGTCACAGTCGGGAATCCTTCCCCCTGGACTCTTTGCTCTGACCTTCCATGTGTTCCCTCTTTTCCCTGCAAGCTTCTGGTGCTCCTGTGCTGTAACTGGGAGCCTGATGTTGACACTGTTGTTCACACTGGCCAAATGCCTGGCAACCACAAAAGTTATTTCCTCACCCTCTCCTGCTACAGTTGAGCAGAGGCGAGGGCAAAAAATTAATGAAGGTCTCATGAGTTGAGATAAGGACTGGGAGAAAACAGGGCAAAACAGGTTCAAGTTAAAAAGTATAAGGTAAATTTATTATTAATTGAGTCAGAGGAGGATAATCAGAAGTGAAATATGTAGGAGAAGGGATTACAGGTGACCTCAGCCCTGATAAGTCACAACTATATCCAATAAAAATAAGTGTGGTTAAAGGGTAGGTTGGTTGGTAAGTGGAGGGCCTTGAGGAAGAGGAATGATCCTGAGGAAGGAGTTACTGAAGGAATGATCCAGAAGGACTGGGCAAAATGAGAGAGAGAATGAATTATTGCTGTGAGGTCAGTCTGGGTCTGCAGTTAGAGCCTCCTGTTGGAATCTGCAAAGTCTAGCTAGGTAAAGGCCTGCAGTCAGAGGCTGGGAGGGAAACCTACAGCAGGAGCTTGCTCTAGCCAGTCAGTGAATAGTTGGAGTCAGATGGCTGAACAGTGAAGAGGAATAAACCAGGACCCTTTTCATGATGTGGTAAACAAGAAGTTTATGTCTTTTATGTTCATTTGTACTCTCTAATGAGAGGGCTGCAACAACAAAATAAACTTTTAAAACATCTTTCCCCCCCAGCCCCTCCCTCTTTCCCTGACAGTGCAGAGAAACAGGACTGGGGGGTTTTGGTCAGTTTGTCACCTAAGATCTTTTTTTGTTCACTCAGGGAGCTATGCCATGGGGTTCCTACCACAGGAGACAGTTCTCTGAGAACTCCTCCATCATGGTTCCAATCTCACAAGCAGTCTGCCAAAACTATTGCAACATGAATCCCTCCCGTGGGCAGTCTTCCCAAAACTGATATGGCATGGGTCAGTCGTCCATGGGGTGCAGTCCTCTGAGGACAGGCTGCTCTAGTTTGGCAGCAAGGACTTTCTCTCTCTTTATGTCTGGAAGCAAGAGCCCTCTCTCTCCATTTGGTCTCCCACTGGATCACAGCTTTCCTTGGCATCCACCTGCTCCAGCACGAGCACTTTCCCCATGGACAGTGAGCGGATCTCTGCATCCCCTGTGGACCTCGTGGACCACAGGGGGACAGTTTGTTTCACCATGATACTCACCACAGCCTGCTGAGGAATTTTGGCTCTGACACTTGGAGCACCTCCTCTCCCTCTTTATTTCCCACTGACCTTAGTGCTACCATGATGTTTACTCTTACATGTCCTCACTTCCTTCTCTGCTCTGACTAGAAGAAAAACTGCTGCTCACAGGTACCATTGTCAACAAGTTCCCCCAGTTCAAAGATTCCTACGGGATCCCTCAGCACTGATTGTTAATCTCCTCCTGTAACTCTCCGTGCTGGAGAGTCACTCACCACGTTTTCACTGCCGGCCATGCGGTCCCACCTCCACCGCATGGGCAGTGGCAGCCACCACGGCATTGACGCTGTTTAACGCCTCTCCTCATGCAGGGTGCTGGGAAGGAGAAGCTGCTGCTGCTGCCCCTGCCCTTCTGTCTGCAGCACAGCTGGATAGGGACAGCCAGGCAGGCAAGGCTCCCTATGGGCTGCACTGAGATGGCAGCAGCCATGGCAGCACATTACCAGGATGGCCACAGTGGCAGCACCTCACCACTCCTGGAAAAAACTGCACGTGTGATGTTTTGATTTTCTTCTTAAAAATGTCATCAGAGAGGAGTTACCAACTCCTCCAATTGGGCCAGCAGCATTGCAGGAGTTCAGGACCTCTGACCAACAAACCAATATGATTTTGCAGAAGCCATTTATTGTTTACTTTATACACTTATTTATACGTTCTCTAACTACTGTTCACGCAATCACACATCTTTTCATTGGTCCACGCACTCTGCATGCACCCATCGGGGCACAGGACTGGTTACAGTCCAGGTGTTCAACTGCCCTCTGTTATCTGGCTCTTGTGGTCTTGTTTCCTTGCTTTTCAGCCGTTTCTTTTTATTTTTAGAACAGCTTATGTCTCAGCAACCTTGAGAAGTACCAGAGGGCCTGATAAGAAACACTACAGAGTTTCTTATCAGGCCCAAGCAGCTGTTCAGATGCGTTACTACACGGCATGTCCATCTTCAGAGACATCAGAGATTGATTCTGTCAGACATGGTGGAAGCTTCTAGCAGCTTCTCACAGAAGCCACTTCTGTGGTCCTCCCTCACCACCAAAAACCAGACTGTGCCACATCAACACAGAACCCTCTTGTCTACTCCTCACTTCTCTCTGCCAGGTCATGTAAAGCTCTCTAGTGACTACCACACCACTCTGCTGGGTCTCTTGCAGAAGCAGACACCAGGCTCCATGTTTCACAAAAGGCTGAAGAGAAACCTGGGATCAAGAAAAGTTGGAGGCACCTTTTTTCAGAGGAAGGAGAGAAACTGAACAGCAGCTTCCAAAGTGAGTTGAAGAGTGGACCTGCTAGGTTATCCATCAAGGAGCTTGGCTGCTCTCCCATGAAGGAGGACGGAGAGGCAATGGCAGGTGAGGGAGTCCAAGTGGCACCCCAGCCCAGCAGAGGAAGGAGAGACACCAGCCATCTCCACAAGCCCAGAGCACAGTGGCCCACAGGCTGGTCAGGAGCCCACACTAAGGTGTCAGGAAGGAGCAGCTTGCCCAGCCCCTCCTAGGGCTGTCCCAGGAGATCCTAAGCCCTAGGGTCTATGTGGGAAACTCATCCAGAGGAATTCATCACCTTTTGAACTCAGGGCATCACTGCCGAAGGGCTATGGACACATGATGCCATGCAAATGAAGTACATTTGGGGATTGCACCAGACTGTTACGGGACTTTTAAGGGAGGAGACAAAGGTGAGAAAGGGAGGAATCAAAGGAATCTGGGAATAAAAAGCCTGGGAAAATGGATGGATGGATGGATGGATGGATGGATGGATGGATGGATGGATGGATGGATGGATGGAAGGATGGATGGATGGATGGATGGATGGATGAAGGAATAAAAGGATATAGTTTCATTTATGCAGGTGGCTGATCAGTACATTTGTCTGGACTGGCCCAGTGCTCTGTCACCACAGTCTGTCCTGTCTTCTCATTAAACTCCATTTCTAGCTCTTCTCCTGGGTGAGTGACACCTCAACTGGTGTGCCCATGTGTAGTGGGGCATGTCTGCAGCTGGGCCAGAACCAGAGGCCCTGTGTGCCTCAGTGCCAGCAGCTGGGGAGACCTGAGTGAGAGAGGCCAAGTGCCAGCCACCAGCCCAGACCAGGGTCAGAGCCTGTGTGTCCCTGGTGTGGCTCCTGCAGCGAGCACAGGTGAGCCTGCAAGGGCCATCGGAGGTTGAGCCAGACCAGCTGATGAGTAGGGGACATCCCAGGATGCTCTTTGATGTCTCACAAGCAATCAGGCAGAAGGATCTGTGCTGTGGATGGACCAAGACCAACAGAACTAGGCCGGGATTGGTATTTGGGGGGAAAAAAAGCTATTTTTTCAAGGCCTTGATCTGGGAAAGCTTCCCTCCAGCTCTGTGTGTCATTACACAAGGTGTTTCAGAGAAGTGCTTCCAATGTATTTGCAAAGGCTCCTCTGACAGCTCCTGTGGTGGTGCAGCCTCAGCATAGAGTGCTGCCTGTGATAAGCACCTAGGGAAAAGGAATTATATCTCGTTTAGCCAAGAATCTTGAAATCCCTTGAACTGTGTAAGGAGTTGTCTCCTAAGGAATTTATGTGGGTGTTTTTGTACTTTGTTTTTACTTAAATCTGTGTTTAACTTACTGTCAGTAGAACAAGATTAAAAACCCAAGAAAACTAAGAAATAGCTGACCTTGAACCTGCAGGAAATAACTCCAGAGAACTATACACCTCAGAAAACTAAATTAATAGAGGTTTGTTTGGCTACAGAACAAATTCAATAGAGAACTGTTTAGGTAAGAGGAAATCTGGGTTATCTTTAACTAAAAGTAGATGTAGTGCCTTAGTAGTGACTTAGTACAGTAAGATAAAAAGCTGGGGGTCAGCAGAAGTGAATTATGTATGTGCTGGGAGCTGCCAGCATGGAAGGGTCATCCAGAGGGCAGACAATAATTGAGACCCTCTGATGAAGTAACAAAGCCCCCTAATCAAAATAATAGCAGGTGAAGGATACTATACAGCAGCCCTGCTCCACACCAAGACAACATTAGAGAAGATACCTTGGATGTAATGGCTGGTCAGACTCTGGGAGGGGCTGTAAGGAAATCCTAAGTGTGACAATGTATTTAAACCCTAGGGAACTGTGTCTCATGGGATGTGTTCATGGCAAAAAATTCCCATCATGTCTCCAGCACTATGATAAATGCCCTATATAATAGAACTTTTCTGTTGGACTTAAATTCTTTAATTCACTAGTTGGAGAGACCCCAAATCCACTCACTGAAGGGAAAATACCTTTCATGAGTCTTCCATTCAAGTATTAACTTACCAGTACTGTACTTTTCCTCTTTGGACTTTCAGATAGTACTTCGGTATCCAACAACCCCATATCTGGTATCAAGAAATTAAAACCACGATATCCAAAGTCATTCCATGCTGAAATGACTTTTTGAGGGTTTTCAGCAGAGGGCCCTGACCATGTTTGCTGGGAGAGAAGATGTTGAAAGGGACTGATGAAGGAACTGGGCACTGGATATCAGTACTTCTTTTCTCTCCCAGAGAACAAGGTCTTTCAAAAGGCCAGGGAAAGGAATGTGGAAATATTCCCAAGCCCTTTCTCCACACTTCCAGGCTGGCCAGTGATGAGTAAAAGAAGGTGCAGTGCTAGGGGATGTGCAGATAAATTTATGATGCCAGAGGTTTATGTCCAAAAGGAGACATAGAAGTCCTATAACTTTATTCAAATGAGGGGAAAGGCCATGGGGCAGTTCCCCTGGGGTCTCCCAAATTGTTGGAGAGCACAGTCTCCTTTTTAATCCTAATATCCTGGCTGCATAATCCTCTCCCCACTGGCTGAGGTACTTGGAAGGTACAGATTTCATTATACATTCCCTTCTAATGTGCACACAACCCCCGCTTTGTGTCTTTGTTCTTCTCCAGGTTCATTGATTTAACAAGGCCTTGGTTGAGCAACATTCCGTGTCAATTAGTAACATTCTTCTGAAAGACTCCTACTGTTACCATCTTGTCTCTGACCCTGGCCTTATCTCTTACAAATTTGTAAAGCCAAATGCCTCTCATTCCTTTCAATGAGAAATGGGAATGGCAGCCTTTTGGTAATACCCAGGAAAGCAGCCAGACCCAAATCCCTCTGACAAATTCTGCCCTGGGTTGCCTCCTCTCACAGCAGGATTTTATACAGCTGAGCTTCTTGGTGTGTTGAGATGAAGAACAAGGGATGGCACCACCATGCTTTGAGATGATTTATTGCTCAAGTAGCCAGATAAGATGTCAGTCTCAAGGCGTGAGATTTAGAGAAGCAACAAGTCAGCCATAGCTGAAGGAAGTCACGAGTTTCTTCTTTGCACAGCAATATATAACATTTTAGCCCAATAGGCAGTTGACATGAAACTTGTTTTCACTTATTAACCTATCACCTTTGCTTAATTTTGCTGCACTGTGTCTGTCTCTTAGCCACTACGCTGACAGGTCACGTATTCATACACACCTCTGTTATAGTTTCTGGAGCTCTAACCTACTCTGTAAGTCACCCTATTA
>NC_031768.1:98149498-98153224 GCF_001522545.3 Parus major
TGGTGAATGAACCTTTAGAAAGTAACCTCAGGCTTCTTGGCCAAGGGACCTTTAGAAGTCAATCTCAAGTGGTGTTTTACGCAAGAGCTGCTCAGCATTAAAAGACAATGATTCCTTGAATTCTGAAAATCCCATGCCAATTCAGTTTTTCTACAAATCTGTCATGTTGCATACATTTGGGTTACAATGGGGCCTGCAACTTGGTATTCCTCATGTGACAGTTTCCTGCAATTAAGTGCTCATTATCTTTGTTTGGTTTTGTGTTTTTTAGAATTTATCTGTGTATTTTTTTCATGGTTGTCAATGTGTGTGTGCTCTTCCATTGTGGCTATGATTGGAAGCCATCAATGTGTGAATAAACATAACACAAGATGATGTTTAAGTACCACTTTTCAAAGTTAACATTTTTACTGGACAGTGGAAATTGAGGAGAGAAAATGCACAGCCTCGGTACTGTGAGACAGTACCAGTGGTACTCCATGCCATCCATGGTCATAACCACAGCAGAGAGGAAACACCATGCTCAGCAGTTGCAAAACTTCTATTACTGTGTTGTTGTTTGTTCTGTTCTTTTACACATCTACACATACACATATTTTCTGGTAAAGAACTGTTATTCCTTTTCCTATATTTTTCCCTCAAAGCCCCATAATTTTGAAGTTCAAATAATTTTGAAGAAGTGGTCTTCTTTCCATTCCGGGAAGGTTCCTGCCTTCCTTGGCTGACATTCATCTTTTAAACCAAGACATTGTATCACCAAAAACTGGGAAATAAGTTCTACAAGCACCATGCTAGGTTAGAAAGCCAACAATAATTTATTCATAATAACAATAAATCATAATGTCATGATAAACATCAGTTTATTCATAATAATATATAATAATATAACTTGTTCGGTAACAAATCACCCCTTTGAGACTTTAATATAATTCCTTCAAAGTCTCCTGTCCACGTATTGTATTGACCTAGTCTATACAGCAGTATGTATTGCAACAAGTGATCAAGATCATGAGTAGAGAACACCACAATAAGTACAAACAGTTGTTTTAACCACCCTAAGTTGGGGAATCACAAACCTACTTCTTGCACCTTAACACCAGTATTGACAGTTAGCAGCACTTGAGATGGCCCCTTCCACTTTTCTTGGAGAGGCTCTTCAGTCCAGGTTTTGAGGAAGTCTCCAGGATGGTACGGATGAGCTGTGATATCCAGTGTCATGGGTGCTGCCAGCACAGTGTATCTGTGGAGAGAAGACAGCACATTCCAATGAGATTTTATATATTCTGTTCATTCTTCCTATTTTCCCCCACTCAACCAAGGTCTCCATGGAATGCACAAGCCCCACTTTACTCCTAACGTTGTAGCTGGGCTTTGTGCTATTTCATAAATGATGTGAACCTTCATCTACTGACATTCCCACTCATACTCCAAACCATGGGATAATTTTCTTCACCAAAATCTTTACCAGATTTATTAGTGCAACAAGAAACTTCTGGTCATCCTGAAAAGGTATCTACCAGGACCAATAAATACCTGTAGCCCTTTTATCATGGCAGCTCAGCAAAACCTATTTATTAATAGTCTCCTGGGCAATTTCCTTTCTTGGCTAATTTGATGTGCATTGTTCTTTAAGTGTTTGACACTTTTTAACAATGCTTTTTATGATACCAGTCATTTGTATGTTCAAAACCTGAGGCTTCATTGCTTCTACTTAGACTCTATTCCTCAGTGAGTTACCATATTTTCCTCATATGGTGTTGGGGAATCATCACTTGTTTGCTGGATGTAATCCACCATCCTTCAGGACTCTTCAGCATCTAACAATTCTGCCAGGTTCTCATCTTTAGCCTCGTAATCAGAAGCCTGCTTGTCCAAATACTGTTATTTCTAAGGTGAGACCAACAGGACATCACCAGCAGCAGTTTCCTTGGCTGCTTTGTCAGCCAGGCAGTTTCCAGTATTTGCTGGGGTCTGTCCAGACTGATGAGCTTTACAATGCAGTAATGCCATCTTTCAAGGTAGCTGCACCCTCTCTAACAATCTGTATTATTCATCCATGTTTCACAGGGGATCCCTGGGTGGTTAACAGCCCTCTCTTTCCAAATGGCTCCATGGGTATGGACCACTCCAAAAGCAAATGTTGAGTCTGTCCATATATTCACAATCATGTTCTGTGAGAGCTTCAGTGATCTTGTTAATGCAATCAGTTCTGATTTCTGAGCTGATGTGTTGGTGGTTATAGCTTTGGCTTCTATTACCTCACGCTGAGGTACCACTGAGTTACTTGGCTTTTCAGATTCCATTTTTCACAAAGCTGCTCCAACCCACAAAGCATTCCCAATCCATGTCTTCCAAATTCTGTATGTGTGTGTATGTGTATGTATGTATATCTCAAAAAACAGTACACCTGCTCAGTGGTCTGCAAACAATCATGGGCTAATTCCTTTCATTATGGGTCAGTTGTTAAGAACAGTGATGGATTCAGGTTTTAACACCAGGTTAGTTACTTCTAACTCCACATCCTCTTGTTCTAGCAGTACTGTCTGGTCTGTTAACATTCTGCATGGTGATGGCCAGTGTCCTTTTTTTGTTCCAACACCACTACAACTGTACAGGGCACAAAAACAGTCAACAACAATTGGTTTTTTTCCTTCCTGGATTTGTAATTAATGCCATAGTTTTTGTTGTTTGTTTGCTTTGTTATACATACTAGTAAAGAACTGTTATTCCAATTCCCATATCTTTGCCTAAGAATTCCTTCATTTCAAAATTTTAATAATTTGGGGGGGGAGGGTGTCTACATTTTTTATTCCAAGGGAGGGTCCTGCCCTCCCTAGCAGACAACTGTCTTCCAAACCAAGACAGATTTTTAGCGCCCAACAGTGGGGCTCGAGGGCTCTGAGAGAAAAAGTGTGAAAAAGGAATGACAGTTCTTTAATAACCTAACTTTTGTGTGCTGGATATAGAAACGTTGTTAGGTAGAACCATGTGGTCCAGCTTACCCAGGTTCAGGTGGCATGTGGTCACGGCTATATTTCTCCCATTTGCTGCACCTTACTTAAATATGGGTCCTATAACTAAGGCTACTGTGGCTATTATCCAGTTTGTTTTGTGGGTTGAGAAGGTGAGGAATTCACAGATTTTTAACTTCCTCTTAAGTTAACATCCATGCCAGCAGGCCAGCGGGCACATGGATTCAGAGTTATTGCACACTAATTCTACTGTTTTGAGTTTATTTTAATAATGGTAGCTGCCGTGGAAATGAAAACAGGGGAAACTTTCTCCCAACCCTTCATGCAGTTCCTTGGCCCTACCCCACCAGTTTTTGAAGGGTTAAGATCTTCTCTAAAGGCTAATGATGTCAATGCAGTGGCTGGTGTTGCTGATATTTAGCATTCTATTTAGCATTCTAGAAGTCTATTTAGCATTCAGAGATTAGGGGAGACTGACTGAGATAAGCACCCTGCCACCTACCCCAGAGATTAGTGATGCTGCCCCAAAACCTGGCACAGCCCCAGAGACAGGGGGTGCTGCTCCAGAGCCTGCCCCTGTCCCACAGCCCACCTCAGAAATGAACCACCCAGAGTGGGTGAGGGTTCTGGTGAAAGAGATACATGAGATGAGCCAGAAGATAGAGTGCATGTCCTCAGCTGCTGGGAAACCCTCCCCCTGCCCCAAAGAGGGAGAGTCTGATGGTGCTGCAGTGGAACCCACAGACGTTACAAC
>NC_031768.1:98153569-98156775 GCF_001522545.3 Parus major
TCAGGGAGCAAGGGCCCCTTTCCCTCTGGGAGCGGCTTTTGATGAGTGTAAGAGAGAGGTTTGTCCACAGAGAGAGAATGGAAGAGCACTATCGTAGAAGAAAATGAAAAACCATTGAGGAAGGGATCCAACAGCTGAGAGAAGTGGCGATATTAGAGGTCCTTTTTGGGAGGGGTGGACAGCATGATAATGGCCCCGACAACGGTGCACTGGGCAGATATTGTGGAGTCAGGCAAATCTAAGGCCACGTGAATACACCACTTTCATTACAATAATTAATGTTGATAACAACCGAGAGACAGTGGCTTTTGTCGCCACCAAGCTTAGAAATTACGAGAGTATGGTCCATGGCCCACAGCAGGCTCAGGTCTCTGCTGTGATTAAGGAACTCAAAGAAGAGTTTAAAGAGGAGGTGAGGGAGATGAGGGAGGAGGTGAGAAAGATCATTGCAGCACCAGTGCAAGTCACAGGCCTGAAAATCAGAGCCCAACATGCCCCAGATAGAGAGAGAAGGTACACCCCACGAGCTGAGCTGTGATTCTTCCTGCATCACCATGGGGAAGACATGGGAAAGTGGGATGGGAAACCCACTTCTGCCCTGGCAGCATGGGTGAATCAACTCAGGGAGGGAAACACTAACCAGAAAAGTTCCAGTAAAGTGAAGGTAGCCTCAACCTCCCATGACCAAAGTGGAAAGCAGCCAAATGGAGCCCCACAGGACAGGTCACAGAAGCTACTGTAGGAGAAGGTGGATCAAGACAACTTGCTGAACTCAAAGCCGTTCAACTGGCCCTGGACATTGCTGAAAGAGAGAAGTGGCCAAAAGTCTATCTCTACACTGATGCATGGATGGTAGCCTCTGTGGGGTTCACTAGAAAAATGAAAAAGGGCCAATTGGCAGTGTAGAGGAAAACCAATCTGGGCTGCTGATGAGTAAAAATACATTGCCACTTGGGTAGAGAAACTGTCTGTGAAAGTCCGTCACGTAGATGCCCATGTCCCCAGGAGTCGGGCTAATGAGGAGCACCAAAACAATTAACAGGTGGATCAGGCTGCAAAGATAGACATGTCAAAGATAGACTTAGATTGGCAACACAAGGGAGAGTTGTTCCTAGCTCGATGGGCCCATGATGCCTCAGGCCATCAGGGTAGAGATGCCTCCTATAAGTGGGCATGAGACCAAGGGATGGACCTGAGAAATACCATGGACAGTATTTCCCATATCCATGACTGTGAGATGTGTCCCATGATCAAGCAGGCCAAGCAGCTGAAGCCACTATGGTAAGGTGGGCGTTGGTCCAAATATAGGTATGGGGAAGCCTGGCAGATTGACTACATCACACTGCCCCAGACCCGCCAAGGCAAACGCTATGTGCTCACAACGGTAGAAGCCACCATAGGATGGTTGGAAACCTACCCTGTGCCTCATGCTACAGCCTGTAACATCATCCTGAGACTTGAAAAGCAGGTCCTTTGGAGGCATGGCACCCCTGAGAGGATTGAGTCAGACAATAGGACTCATTTCCAGAACAGCCTTATAAACAGCTGGGCTAGGGAACATGGCATTGAGTGGGTGTACCATATCCCCCACCATGCACCCGCTGCTGGAAAAGTTGAACGGTGCAATGGCCTGCTTAAAACCAGCTTGAAGGCACTGGGTGGGGGAACTTTCAAGAACTGGGAGATTAATTAATTAAGTAAAGGCCACATGGTTAGTGAACAAGCAGGCCCTGACCAATCTCAGCCCTTGGGAACAACAGATGGAGATATGGTTCCAGTGGTACATATGAGATGTATGCTGGGAAAAACTGTTTGGGCTAATTCTGCCTCCAGCAAAGACAATCCCATCCGTGGGGCTGTCTTTGCTCAAGGACTGGGTTGCACCTGGTGGGTGATACAAAAGGATGGAGAGATCCAGTGCATACCTCAAGGGGACCTTGTTTTAGGGTGAACTACCCATGACACTGTGCTTGTATCTCTATCTGCATGTACATATGTTTATAATTAAGGTAGTGGATGTTTCTATGTAATGTAAAGGTGTGAAAAATGAGGTTCACTCTCCTGACAAATTTTAAAAGGTTTAATATAAACAAAAAAACAATACCAGACAAAGATAATAAAGCAAAGGGTTAAAATGACTGGGTGCTTGACACTCTGCCAAGAGCACACCTGGTGCTTTGGAAACACCCTTTATAGAGAATTTGTACAGTATGGACTGTATGCATATTCAAATTTTCTAGGAAATGTTTTGCATGGGCAGTCCTTGGGTCAGCCGTTTTAGAGCATGCACATTTCTTGACTTCGTGGTTATAATTTCTCTCTTATCATCTTTTGATTTGGGCTTGGGCTTCTTTGTCCACAGGCAGTAAGTGTTGATAGCAGCCTGGGCCCCATCATCTGTTCACTGGAGGTTATGCTGCCCATTCAGACAGGACTTAACCCTAATACCTAAATTCTAGCTAACAGCAGGAGAAAAAGACATAGCAAAAGCTATTCTAACATTATACATTATACATTCATCTTAATACTGGTGAAAACCCAATATCACAATATGTATTTATAACAAAGGTTTAAAATCTGATGTAAAATGTTGGTATGGGAAAGAATTTGAGGTGGATAATGTTGGGGGTTAGGTGTCCTTCCTTTTTTTCCTTCTCACCTATAGAATTCTCCCTATTAGTTGGGGGAAACCTGACTGCTGCTACTTATTGGGTGTTTGAGAACACAAAGCATTTGTCTGGGCCCAGGGGGAAGGGGGGCACGTAAAAGGGAGGGTGGGGGCAGCTGCGGTTTCTTGTTCTTGTTGTTCTTATTCTTGTTGTTGTTGTTGTTGTTGTTCTTCCTCCTCTTCCTCTTCCTCTTCCTCTTCTTCGTCTTCCTCTTCCTCTTCTTCCTCTTCTTCTTCTTCCTCTTCTACTTCATCTTCCTCTTCTTCCTCTTCCTCTTCTTCCTCTTCCTCTTCCTCTTCCTTTTCCTCTTCCTCTTCCTCTTCCTCTTCTTCATCTTCCTCTTCATCTCCTTCTTCTCCTTCTTCTCCTTCTTCTTCTTCCTCTTCTTCTTCTTCCTCTTCTTCTTCTTCCTCTTCCTCTTCTTCTTCTCCTTTTTCTTCTTCTCCTTTTTCTTCTTCTCCTTTTTCTCCTTCTCCTTTTTCTCCTTCTCCTTCTCCTTTTTCTCCTTCTCCTTCTCCTTCTCCTTCTCCTTTTTCT